>NC_135074.1:30810000-31082500 GCF_051107435.1 Chaetodon auriga | reverse complement strand
AGATAACTGTTGGAAAAACTGATTTTCCAGTTGCATTTCAGGACAGCCTCCTCGTTGCAGAGCGCTCATCGCTGTGTGTTTTTGTACTGCAGGACTGATTTTGGTTAGCTTGTTCAGGTGCAGTCGTGATTCAGGCCCAAACAGATGATAATTACAGGTTCCTGCAGACTAAATTTGACTGCCGGTACATCTTTCCTCCTCAGTTCCCTGAAAGGTGCACAATTAAAGGCACTTATGATGAAGAAAGTCTGGTGTTAAGTTAAGCTCGCAGAGAAAAACTCCATTATCGTATGCAATCATGACGACAGCACTTACACAAAATGAGTTTCTGAGTGTGTGCGCTAATGGGCCTCAGAGTGTCAGCTGCATCACGGAGGAACAAAGCCGTGTTTGAGTTATGAATTTAGGCAAAGGCGTACATGTGCAGACTTAAAGAATTAAGGCAAACACAAAGAAGTGAATCATTGAAGCTGAGTTTGAAGCAAACACTGTGGTATTAAATGTAAGAAAGGGCAGAGAGACGATGTGTTGGCAGGATGTTAATGAAGTTATTAGCCCTGCTAGCTGATTGGCTCTTTGGAGGGCAGTGTCAGCTCCCACTTTGGTCCAAACTGAAACATCTCAGCTACTATTGGATGGATGTGAGAAGTCGTTTACAGACATCTGTGGTCTCCTGATGTTTCCTCTGGAGCCAACATGCAGCTGACATTTGTGGTTTTAAGTGAAATGTCTTGACAGTAACTGGACGTATTGCCATGACGTTTGGTACAGATGTGCATGCTCCCAGCGGGATAAACTGTTTTTTGTGAAACTGTTATATCACCCTTGTTCTTATTGTTGCAGATTTTCTTTGTCTTCTTATCACAGCAACTTTTTATTGTATTATTATTGCACCTATAGCACCTGCACGGTCTTCAATTGTCTTATTGCATCTTTATTGTGTTTCTGAAATAAGTTTATTGGCACAAAACGAAGATTAAAGGTACAAAACTTTTCAAGCACACGTTTTTGAATAGATCAATATTCCATATTAAGAAGAATAAAATCGAAGTTCTTTTATGAATGAAAGAAGTTTACAGTTAAAATGAACAAATATTCAGATTTGAAATGTTAACAGAGTTTGTTCTGTCTGTATCTGTGTTATTGTTCTTCAGTTTAGTTTCAAATGTGTTTTCCTTTTACCTTTTCTGCCTCCGAGCTGCTGCTGGGTCCTGTTCTGGACTCTGAGTTCATCGTGAGTTCACCGTCTCCGCTGCGGGTCATCGGGTCAGCGTGATACTTCAAGGCCCACTCCTCGTCCCCCTCCCGCCCCAGCAGGGATCCGGCCTCCAGGAAGCGACCGACCCACCACAGCCCCACACTGCCCTCACAGAGCCGTGAAGGGCCCACGGCAAAGCCGCGGGGAAGCAACGTGGAGAGAAGTGAGGCGAGAGCAGACGGGACAGGAGGAGCAAGACAGGCCATCAACCTGTACAGAAAAATAAAAAACAACTCAGACAGAACTGAGACTGAACAGGATGAGACACGTTCAAGCACAACACTGCTCACATTCTCAGCAAACTCACCGAAACACCTTTCATTTTACACCATGACCCTGCAGCTACATAAACTTTGACCTGTTTTTATATATGCAATGTCACATTTATGCTGTGTTCTGTTTCATTTGTCTTGTTTTCCTTTAAGTCTGTCATTTCTTCTGTGAGGTATTCTGTTACAGTCATTTCGCTGCATACCGTATAAATAAATACGATGTAAAATAATGGTGAGGACTTTGGAAAGCTGCAGAGAGGTTAGCAGTTAGGGTGCATGCATGCTGAAGGCATTAAACACAGTGTCAGGATGCACACTGCTGACCGTCTCTGTGATAAATCAAATGACTGATATTATTCATTTAATTGTACTTTTTGAATTTGTAATGCGGTTGAATTTAGCTACTACAACAATAAATCCTAATATTCAGGTCTAATAAGATTTCTTCGAATCAAGCAGGTTATTCCAGGACTCTTTCCACCTCTGCTCATACTGAACCCTGTAAACCAGCTTTGAGCAGCTGTCTGCGGGCTTCGAGCTAACGCAGGGAAAATGCATTTCTGGCCAACAACATCATCACAGCGCTCGTCTGTTAGCTCTGAACTGTTTGGGTAGATTCAACTAAAGGACATCCATAGTTATTGAACTGTGGATGTTTGTACTTCTTATTGATTAGCATTAATCACAGAATTATGCTAACTTAAGCTAAACGCACCCTGTTTTTATGATTTGCCAAAGCTAACAGTAACAGTGTGTGTCGGTGTTTTGCAGCAGTGAACTTTTACGACGCGTTAGCTTTGGTTAGCAAAAATCTGCGACATAAAATATTTTATTCCTATTTTTTATAATCACAGTAACTGTGTACATACTTCGGATGCGATCGGTGTTTTACGCTGATTATCTTAAGTTTAATTATTCCGATGTAAACTCTGGGAAAGCTATCGTTATCCAGTAAGTAAAAGCAGCAACGGAAGTCCCTGCAGTTTATGGTCCGACCGGAAAGAAGTTGGAAAGCATTGGTTCCGCGGTCACATGAGGGCAGCTGCTCGATATCGTTCAGTTGCTACAGTGTGTATAATCATATCAATACCTGATAAGAATATTAATTACTGCTATACATGTTTATATGTAAACGTACCTATACCTGTCTATAGACACACACACACACACACACACACACACACACACATATATATATACACACACACACACACACACATACATACATACATACATACATACATACAATAAAGTATACCGTATAGTGTGTGTATCATCTGTTCAAAATTAACAGTAAATAAAATGAAAAAACAAATGCCAGACAAAATACAACTTCATAAGAAGTACTGAGAAATAAGCCACAAAACAACAACAGAACATAAAACATGTACTTCCACATTTGAGGTAAACAAGCAAAGACGTCTTGTGGTTTGGGAATGAATGCACTTGAATGCATGATAAAACCCCACGACTGTCCAGGTAATCCCATGATACTCTTTAATAATCTGAGTTGGAGATGAGACTTGATTTGACAGTAAAAGACCTACTTTACTGTTGTATAATCCCTGTTGTAGATTAGTTGCCTGAGCCAGAATTAATCTTCTTAGGTTTTATAGTATGCCTGGTGACAATGAGATCTTATTTTCATTGTCAGTCTAAATCTGGGGGGGGGCAAAAAAAATGCAACTGAACACACGTGATAATACGAATCTAACCAAAAGCATCTTCTGGAGTCTAATTACCCGGTTTTCCTGAGTCATGGAAGCGGACCATCCCTGGCTGTGATTGGTTGATGTCAGCCAATCACAGAACACTACAGTTAAGGACAGGTTCATTTAAAAAGCAGGCAGCAATCGGCGTTTTGCTCTTAATGTGGCGTCAGAGATAACCGCCGTGAAACCTTCTGAATCGGCAAGAGAAGTTCACAAAGTATGTAATAATTCTTGACAGTGAGTCAAATCTTCATTTCATCTTGTGGTTTTTGAGTGTTTTAATGTTACTGCGCACATTAAAGAACGTGTTACAAGGCTGCTCAAACTTTAGCTAGCTAGCAAACATGTCGTTCATTAGCAATGTTTGCTAGCATGAATTCGGACGTTATAGGCCAAACAGCATTAAAGATGGCTGATGTTTCCTCAGGGTTTTTTTTTTTCTGCCTACGTCAGGGCTTTTTGGTCTTGGGTGCACTTTCCAAACTGAGGCACTGCATGTGACTGTTTATGATGCTGAGATTAAGGTGAAGGATATTTCTAATTGCTTAAATGACTCTGAAACAGCAGCAGGAGTTCCTCCACACATGAGGTCAGGTCAGGATGTGGACTCTTTTTGCTGACCAGTGTCATTACTGTGAATGAAGATGATGATGATGATGATGATGATGATGATGATGATGATGGCAGCTGTGCGTTATGTGTGGGTGCAGTGAGGATTTTTTGGTTTCAGAAAACCTCAAACACAACAAATAAAAAAAGCTCTCAGATGTTTGTGTTCGGTTTATGAAATGCCTCGTTCAGACAGAACTTCCACTCACAAACAAGTGTCTAAGCAGCTAAAATGAGACGTATACACAGCATATACATTTAGAAGTATTTATACACACACATCATTTTTGACTTCTTGAGTGACATGTTCTGTTTTTCCTTTTTTCCTTATTGTAGTTGATTGCTTTTGCCTGACGTTGCTGTCATTTCAGCAGCGATGTGCATCGTCCACAGAAGGATAAAGTGAGTATGTCTTCACCCCCTTTTACACTCAAGTTATGTGGGATTTTAATATTACCTTTGCTGGTCAGTGGTTGTAATCCCATCCAAAATGCATTTGTGGGTCGTTTTTCACTCCCAGCTGAGTAATAATCACAGCCATTGTTAACTTCTGTTTCTCAGTCAACTCACTGGTTGTCCTCTAATTGATGTATCATCCCTGTACCTTATAATGGCTCTCTGAGTTTTTTCTAACAGTCCTCATTCCAGAAATGCCAGGATGGTGTGTAAAACATAAATAAAAACAGAATCAATCATTTCCAAATAAAGTTTTTACTGACAGCGGTTTTACAAAGTGTTCCTGAGCCCAGTAATATCCTTTATACAACCACGTGTTTCACAAAGTGGTGAACCTCGCTGCATCCTTGGATGTGAACAGCTGATTGTATGCATCTAGTACATACTGCATACTGCGTTCGTTGGCAGTATGTAGTAGCTGCTTCCTAATGCAGTTATTCAGTTATTTGTGTGATGTTTTGATATAGTTTTTGGTCAATATTGAAGTTCAGACCTCAAACACCGAATGTCACCTCTGGTGCCTCTGACGTGATGTTCCTGTTGCTAATGTGATGTAACCAGAAATGGCTCACTTAGCAGTTTGTTTTAGGTTACAAACATTTTCTGTTTTCTGCTAATTAGCTTGTGCAAAATATGCTGAGAGCAGAGAGAAACGATTCATCTGGAGGCGCAGGGCGGAGAGGTGAACCGGTGTGTGTGGAGGGTGGAGTGCAGAGGATCCTTAAAAGACCCTATTCAGTCACAAGGGAACGCTGACGCCATGTTCAACCCAACCTGTTGGGCAAATACAAATTTACCGTCCTTTTGTTATTCCTGTGAGTCAGTGCTGTGTCCTGTTTGCCTCAGCTGCTGCCACAGAAACACTGAGCTCACTGAGAGGCAGACGCAAGGTGAAAGACGTGTTTGTCGTCTGTACCTGGAATATCTGGGCGGTGACCCTCCTGGAGCACCGGAGCACAAACTGACCTCTGCAGCTTCCTTATTATATAAGCTTCACACTTGTAAACTTAATGTCTTAATGTAGCTGCGATGCATGAACAGAGATGAGAAACATACAGTCATGAGAGGAACCTGAATCCATCACAGACGTTGATAAGCAAAGTGTTTTTATTTGGTGTCGATCAGTGTGAGTACAAACCAGAATCAGAAAGAATCAGAATCAGAAAAAGCTTTATTGCCAAGAATGCTTTTACACATACGAGGAATTTTTTCTGGTGAAATTGGTGCATGACACATCTACTAAAATATGACACATCTACTAAAATAAGAGCATAAAAAATAACAATTTAAATATATATACACAAGTCTGTTATTGTTAGAAACACAGTTCTGTTTTTCAGAAAGAAGTCCAAGTTGAGCGTTAATGTAGCGTTAATGTAACGCATTAAACATAAAACATTCAGACATGTGGGTTCACTCTGCACCACTTTGGTTTAATAAACAAGAAGTCAAAAGAGACTGTTAGATGAAGATGAGGATGAGGCAAACAGACCGAATGTATTTCTCTTAAATTGTATTTCATGTATTTATATCAGTTCGTTTATCTGCTCCGTGCAAAGAGCCAGTGTGTCATAACTGAACTGAAACTTTCGTGTCAACAAATGCAGCAAAAAACCAAAACCAACAGCGTGTTAGCTTGTTTCTCAGCGCCGTCTGACCCTGCCTGTGGCACTGAAGATGCTCATCTTTAAAAACAGGTCACACACGCATATTTTCACTCTTAAAGAATAATCTGTCATTTCTTTAAACAGCTGCTCGCTGTAGTTTGTACAAAATGTTGCTCAAAGAATTTGTCGGGGGCCGTGTGTGTGTGTGTGTGTGTGTGTGTGTGTGTGTGTGTGTGTGTGTGTGTGTGTGTGTGTGTGTGTGTGTAAGACTGACTTAAAATAAACTGCAGTGTGTGTGTGTTGTGTTTTGAAAAAGCCTCGCTGCCAGTTTGTTCCAGGAGTCTCTTGCGTCACTGCAACCAAAAAATCCCCTGCGGCTTGAAAAACGTTTTGTCCTTCAGCTACCATCAGAAAAAAAGACACCTGTGAAGCTTCTGACAGGACATGTGTACCTGCAGATGTGGTTGATTATTACTCTTTGGTTCAGTTGATCTTGCTGATGTGCGCTTGGCATCCCAGCGTCAGGTTCTTCTGATGCATCCGCGGTGTGTTCATGGTGATGAAGGAACATGTCAGCCAGTGAAACCGTGTGGCTCATTGATGTGTTTTTAATAGTTTTTGAGCAGTACTGGAGCTCTGTGGCACAGAGGAAGAAGATAAATCAGGCTTTGGACACACAGACAGAACTTGTCAGTAAGATTCATTGTTGGTTTTGGTCTTTTAATGTGATTTGTTGACAGTAAGAAAATAGAAAATATTGACAGACGTATCCTTTAAATTAGTGAATAAAAGCTTTGACGTGTAACTCTCAGTCTTTGGTTTCTCATGAAGCAGGTGACAGGATGTGTGAAGGAGGCACAGCCTCCAAATACAGCAACAAGGACACAAAACAAGTGCATAAATGAAAGCAGTCAGTCTGATAAACACAACAACAGGCAATTCACCCTGTAATGCTTACAGCGAGGTTATTTCCTCTGAGGTTACAAACATGAAATAGATAACAGGTTCATTTTACTGACACTTGCTCCACACAGACACTACGCACTGCACAGCCTTGTGGGAGATGATGACAACTAAAACACACAGAAAACAAAAGGCTCAAACCAGCCAACATGACAACCTGTGGAGAAACGAGCAGTTTCTCTTCATCCTCTGCAGATTAAACATGAACGCTTGATTCCTGCTGACGGCGTGTCGCACTGAGTCTCTCTCGTTTATCACTCACCGGCTCAGTCCAGCAGAGACTCTGTCGCTGTGTGAAATCAATAAATAAAAGGTTGTGTTTTCACATTGACCTAAACTCTCTGCTTTACACTGCAAGATACTACAGCCGACTGTTCAGCGTGTTGGATTTAAGTTTAGTCTGATTGTCACCTGTTTAATGTTCTCTTCTTGTTTCCACTCATGAAGGGGGTCATTTTAAGGAGATATGTCCAATAAATCCACTTTAGAGATGTGAAATAATCCAATAATCCTGAATAACATTTCCAATACATTTCTGACATTTCTCAGTACTCCTGCTGACAGTTTAAATTAGGAGCTGCTTGTGTCAGACCTGAGTTGAAATGAAACATCCCTTCCAGCTGTTGAACATGTTGACTGACATGTTTGTCAGGTGACCGGTTTGACACCTCTTCCACCCTGGATGATTCACGCCAACGTACACAGATCAAATTAAACCGTCTAACCAGTGCAGTTATACTCGGTGGTCCTCAGGTGCCGCCTCTGACCGCCTTTCCTGGAATGATTTCTCACTCTGTGGAAGTAGATTTCATGCTGTACAATAGAAAGGGACGGCGGTGAATGGCTTTCTTCTGACAGTGAAACCTTCAGATACACTGACTGAGTGCAGAAACCAGCCTGAAGGACAGAAGCTGTCGGGGCACTTGAATAATTGATTGCTGCCTTTCTCTTCCTCCAGATATACAATAAGCTGCACCTTATGGGGACACAAACGTCATTTTTGGGACCTCACGCCATAAACCAGTTTTATAGCAACGTGTCAACCGCGAACCAGACATAATGCTGCCTTCTGTAAATGTAAAACTCGTTGAACAAAGTATCCCAGCAATGATTTCGCCAAACAAAATTATATTACAATACACACGATAAAAATAAACTCAGAGCAATAAAGTTATTATATAGAATTCAAATCTATTGTGAGGGTCAGGGGACAGGACAGACAGACATCACATCACCATGCTGGGACACCCTTCATGTGGGCCTTCCAACAGTTTAACCCTTCAGTTCCTCTTCACTAAAATGGAAAATGGCCTTTTGTGTGCTGCAAATGTTCTTTAAAATAACAAAGTCCTCCTCTTCCTTTAGTGGAGCCTCCTGCTGGCTGCTGCGCTCCTGCTGCTCCTCCGATGTATTCTTCTTCTGGCTTTCACTGCGGCGGGACAAAAACACAACAGTGAGTTATTGTTAAGAAACAACACGCTTCTTTCCTACAAAGCAGTCCCAGGATGAGTGACAGGTATTGGTGCAAAGCGCCCTCACCATCAGTACATTCCACCTGGGGTTTCTCCCACTGCCCGTCCACTTTACAGCGAACCACCGGAGGGTGGCGTTGTGTAAAACCCGGGTTGCACTGATACCGGATGATGGCGTTGACAGGGTATTCCTCCCTCCTGTTACCAAACATGTGGGCATTCTCCACTTCTGGCGGGGCACCACAGGACACTGAGGAGAGAACCAGAGACCACAGGGCACTTTACCAAACCAGGTGTCCACTTACATGTTTTTTAAGTAAATGGCTGCTCAGATGCTACTGAATGATCATAGAGATATTATGGGAATTTTACAGGAATGCTGGGCTGCAGTGTGTCTCTATGATCCTCTCGCTCTTAGGCTGCTGATGTTTCTGTCATGGTTGGGGTCATACACTCTACTTACACAAACCTCAGTCTGATAAAGGCTTAAGGATCTCTCTGCTACTAGGGGAGGGGGAGGCACCTTAACAAGGGGGATGCATTCTGGTCATTTTGCTAACAAGGAAGATAGCATCTCCCCTCAAATCACCTACTGGCTGCAACCAAGCTAGTGAACTTACCAGTGCACTTATAACACATTTGCGAGTATATCATCAAATCTAATGGCTCCGTCTGAAAGGGGGCTCCCTCGCTGTGCTGTTGAAACTCCTGTGGAGAATTATCTTGCAGCTCTGCAGCTTTCTAGCCTCTTTCAGCGCTTTAGTTTGATTTTACATCATTATCTCATCGTAGGCTAACAAACCAGCAGCAGCAGACTTTAGGTCTGAACCAACACACCTGGGCCTTTCTTGCAGGTAAACGGCAGGTGGTAGTTGCAGGGCACGTCGTTCCACTGGCCGTTCTCATGCCAGATCATCACCACACAGTCTTCCCCGGAGTTGAAGTAATTATCTGGCTGGTTTGGCCTCCAGTTCTCGTATTGCTGTGGAAGAGGAGAAAGTAGAAATTTACTTGACTAAAATGTAAACCTAGACTCAGAGAACAACGACGAGGCACGTCCTGCTCCGTCTTCGAATGTGGACATTCAGAACAGGTATAACCTCTTTTGCCCTTCAGTGTGATCAGACAACACTTTGTACGAAGCAGTTTGTTTTAGGATACCCCATCCAAAAATGCAGCCCCATCAGTCATTTAAAGTGCTACAGGGGTCCTGATACAAAGGGCTCCAGCTAGAAATGTGAAGTCTTCCAACAACAAAGTAAAGCCTGGCTCAAGTTTTGAAGGGCACCTTTCCAGAGTTGATGTCTCGTAGTGTAATCTGTGCATCCCAGTAGGACACTGTGCAGCGTATTGGCTTCTGAAAAGCCCTCAAACTCATTATTCTGATCCTCAAACAGAGTATCATCTCACCAGTACATGAAGCAATCAGCTTCCACCAACACAGCCATGTTTTTCAAACACGCTGTTCTCAATCCAAACTCCCTTTAACGAAGGCAGTTTTTTTGTGTTGCACCTGTTCTTTGCCTTTCAATAAACCCACTTGTGTTGAGGTGGGTGGAGTGGTGCAGCTGAGGTCGTGTTTATACAGATCAGATGGCGCAGAGCTATTTTGGATCTTGTTAAGGCATCGCATTGAATTTGCTTGCTCAGACAACCTCTTTCCTCTTTAGATACCAGAGATACGCAAGTCAAAATCACAAAAAAACTTATGCAAAGTGCAAAGTTAAATGAAACCCAATATAGAACTATTAATGCAGTGAAAGCATGATTTGTATTGGGTTAGATTTATAGGTTAGCTCTGATGAGGCATCAGGTATAAACAAAGAGTCATAATTGACCTTGTTTGCAGTTACAGTTGTTTTGAATGTTGTCCTTGGAGGCATTTTGCATGTCTTTGTGATTGTTTTGAGTCTCTTTGTTGGAATTTTGGGTGTCTTTGTGGTCACTTTAGTCTCTTTTTGGTTGTTTTGTGTCTCTTTAAGGGGTTATAAATAAAAAAAACTGCTGCACTAGGCCATGCAACCAAACTTAACTATACTCTGCCTGTAATAGGAGAAACACAACAGTGTAACGTCCTCACTCACCAGCGGAGTGCCATCTGTCCAGCGGAAGTCATTCTCTACTGTCTTGTCATTCAGTCCGATCCACTGGTAGTCCTGTGCGTTTGCTGTGGACAAAGAAGTGCTTAGACTTTATTTTTCGTTCCTCTCTGTCTTCATCTCTGTTGACACGAACACACACCACATTTTCCACTCACAGTTGACGAAGTGTTGCTCCTCCGGGGTGATGATGCTGACCAGGTGGGCGTTCAGGTCCCGGCAGCGCTGCTCTGCGTCCAGCCACATCTCTCTGTCAGAGAAGTGTAGGTAGCAGTTCCCCTGAAACTTAGTCCAACCGTCCTCACACTGCTGCTCATCTGCAGCCACAACACCAAAGAGTCAACGTTCATTCAGTGTATGGCACTCTGACTGCACTTTCACCTAAATATGCACAAGTGTTTTTCATTTTTAGGGCTCTGAGACTCAGATACACTCTAATTAAATCTTCTTTCTCATCCACAACTACAAATGGGTTGGGAAACTAAAGCACAGCATCTGATGATGAGAAGCCATTCTGTATTCTGATCATTCTCTCTGCTGTCTGTGTAGTATTAGTGTTTGAGCAGCTGATAAAGTGCTTGATATTGTTCACAACCCATGTAGTGTTTCAGTTTTGCCTGTTCAGTACTTGTCTTGTGAGTCGGTGAGGAGCGTTTTTCCTTCTGCAATGCCCTCAGTCTTTCTGGAATCCAGTACAAATCTGACAATGGACAGTGTTTCCACCCTGACATACAAAACAAACGTCCCAGTACAGACTGGAAAATTAAACATAATGCTTCACTTCAGCTGGGAGAGCCCTGCCCAACAGTAATGTAATTGTGCGTTTCAGTTTTTTCCTCTTACTGTAACACTCAAAGGCTTCATTCATTCTCTTGCTCCTCCTTAATAATTTGAACTTAAAGGGTCAGTCCACCCAAATTACATAGAAGTATTTTCATATTTTCCTATGTACCCCAAATGGTGCTGGCTTTATTTGTCGTGCGTGATGTCCACCTCTAAGATTTCTGACATGCTGTCAGTGTCATGCCTTTCACAACAAGTCCTTCAAGAGACAATGTCCCTGTTACACAGGATGATCCACAGACATGGGCCTTGGGATCAGTACGCTTGACATTATCTTAGCTCAAGGTCCACGAACTTTGCAGCACTTTAAACTGAATCTCACTGTCTGCATCAGCAAATGGAATTGGCTCCGGTGTCATTGTACAATATATGGGTACAAAGAAAGGATGATGAACCTCTTACTCTAAGAACAGGATGTACACTGTGACTCATTAAGGACCTCCAGAAGTATCCCTAACACTCCTTTATGCGTTTGGCCTGTGGAAATGTCTAGGAGTCTGCACCATCCACCATTTAAAATCCTAAGATCTGATCTCTGCTGCTCTTGAAAGGATCCCACCTGAAAGACACTTTGCTTTCTGCCTGACACACCTTAGAAATTGGATTATCAATCATTTCAAATAAACTGTCTTTATGAAAATTGTTTAGTGTGCTTAGTGTTTAATCCTGGTTGGGATGTTTTTTGTGAAAACACATCCTGCACTTGGGTTTTTGAGGTTCTCTAACTCCTCCCCCCTTAGTCACTGTCACCATGCCTGTCAAGCTTTGCATTCTAACGTGGCACTTACGCAGTTAACATTGATAGTGGTTGCAGATTTGCCACTCAGCAGCAATTTTTGAATAATGGGATGCTTCAGTTACAGTAGAATCCCTTGAATAACACAGCTGAACTGGCTGTTTCAAATGTAACCTGAAATAATGTTTCTAGCTAATAATATGCTGCTGTCTTAAGACTTTGTATCCAGAGTAGGTAGAGAGCTAGTTAGCCAGGCATGCTAACATTAGCAGCTTTCCTAAGAGCAGACAAATGCATTGTTTATTTTATTCCTTTGACTTGTGCTGTTGTGGTTTGGGTTTTGGGAAAGAAAACAAAACAAAACAAAACAAACAAAAGAAAAAAGCATCATCCAGACTCTTTGGATGCTGAGTGTTGCTCTTGCTCGTACCCCATGCACATCTGCACATCACTCTGGAAACATGGAAAGACTCCATATAGGTTTTAATTAAGGGTCAAATGTTCAGTGTTTTGAGCAGTAAAACGCTGAACAATGACTGCCTCACTGGATGCTATTCCTGGGAAGCAAGGATTGGGGTGAACTGACCCTTTAGTTACTTTTATGACCTTTTTTAAAACAGGGTCTCATTCCAAACCAGGGACATCACAGCAACATGTCGTACATCTTCGACTGCTGGACCACCGCGACTCCTCATGACTTTGTATTTTCACAGAGTCACAGCGAGCAGTGATGCTATTGGGTGGTGATGTTTAGCATCTCTTTCCTCAGTTGTTTTCGAGAGGCTGTTGTTAGTATTTATTAGCTGAAGCTGATCTCATACCGATCTCACAGCGTTCCCCTCCGTAGCTGGGCAGGCATAAGCATTTGTAAGAGTCTGCACTCTCCACACAGGTGGCTCCATTGGCACAAGGGTTGGAATGGCAGACATCTACCTCTGCAAAAAAGGGGGCGGGTGACACTACTGTTTCAGCGTGGGGTGGGGTGGGAGGTTGGCCAGCAAGGTGAGGGAGGTGAAGCTGTGATAGAAGGACTATCACACCTCAGGACTGAGAAGTTAATGAACAATACTGTAGCTGCTGCAACCTCTGATCCAGATTAGACTTCCTGCACACTGAGTCATCATCTAAAATCGCATTATTTGAGGTGTTTCAGGTAACCAAATTATTATCATAAATGATATATTTTAAATATAACAAATCTGTCTTTATTTCTGTGAAGAAAACAACTGATTATTGTAATATGTGCAGTAAGTTTGTGTTTGAATCTGTGGTTGGTTGCAGCAGAAGATGAGTATTGAAATTCAGCAGGTTGAGAGCACTCATATGATGCCAGAAAGCACATATGTTCAGCATGCATACAGCAAAGCAGAGGCGGCATTCTGGCACAGCAGACCAAAAACAACATACAGGCTGAAGACAGTTTTAATAACACGTGTGACACAGAGGCTGTACAACCTCAGAGCAGAGCTGATACTTATTTGACAAGCACCCTAACATTCAATCTGCCACACAAATGCAGAGAACCATAGCCAGACACAGACAAAATGAATAAAAGAGAACCAAAGGAACACAAAACATAGCAAAAATATGATGCAAAACACACCAGGATAGAACAGCAGGGAGAGATAAATGATTTTGTTAAGTCTATTAATTCTTACTCATAAACAGTCAATATAATCACAATCAGTTCAGTGTTTATATGAAAATATAACTGACAAGCTGATTAATAAACAGAATGCAGACCAACAATATAAAACATGCAGACTCTTCGATAACAGACATACAGAGAAACACTGCTGGCAAAGTCAGGTAAACCAAAACATCATCACACAATATTGAATTCAGTAGCTTTAAAAGAGAAAGGAGAGAGTTAAAATTGCTGCTTGCTGCTGTTCTGGGACTCACCATGGCAGACAGCAACCCCATCCTCTGCTGTGCATGGAGCAGCACCACATGGGTTGGGTTCACAAGGGTTGAAACCACCTAGAAAAACAGGTGAAGTGATTCAAACATGACATACACTAGTATTACTTTTAAAAGAAGTACTGTGCATCAGTCATCCGGGTTTTCATTTACTCAAGTTGAAAAAAGTTGAAAACTTGACTTCATCAGTGTCATGTTTGCAAATGCTGCATTGCAGCACCTGAACAAATTCTCCTTCCACGGTTGTTCTGTGAATAAAACTGGACAGGTTGCAGTCCTGAAAAGAGCTACTGAAAGAGGCTATTAAATCAGACATTAATACAAAGCAATTAACACTAAGACCAAACCTCTCTGCTAAAATTGATGTATCAATCATGTTAATCCTGATGAAAATCAATGCACACTATGATGTGGTAATTCACATTTCATCAGTTTTTCCAAAACATTGCATAATGAGGGAAGTCAAAGCAGCTCTTTGTGGTATAATGGCTGACTTTATCCATATCGGGGGGACTAGATGCAGGACAGTGCACTATAGATATCTTGAAGTGCAGTTGTCATTTGGTTGGAGCAGTGATTTACAGCATTGATTCAGTCTGTTCTTTGGCTTTTATGGCTCTTTAAAAACATTTTTTTTCACAATTACAGTTAGTCATTTGGCAGACGCTTTTATCCAAAGTGACATACATATGAATTCACACACCAATGGCACAGCATAGGGAGCAGTTTTTGGGAGGGTTCAGTACCTTGCCCAAGCTCCTGTTCGGGGATGAGTTTGAACAAACACTGATCTCCATACCCTGACACACTCTATCCCACGATTTTACCAAAATACAGGATCAGAAATGTCATGTTATTGTACAATCAGTGATAGAAAATACAGATTTGTCACAGAAAGAAATGTTTGACCTACCCTCCACTGAACCAGTTTCTTCAACAATGCCAGGTGTCTGCACAGAGGCTGGTTTAGCTGAAGTTGGAGGAGCAGCCAGTCCTGCGGGTGCAAGCACCGGGCCCTGAGTTCCATAGAATTCACCAAGGGTCTGTGACAGTTCAGTCGCACTAAGGGCCTCCTCTGGTCCTGTAGTTCTCTCTGTCATTGTCCATTCACTGGATGGAGAGGGCAGCACCACCTGTGGCAGAACTTCAGAGGAAGCTCCTGAAGAAATGCCACTGGTTGTGAACAAGCGGTCATCTCCACTGCCAGAGTAAAAGCCACTGCTGCTTCCTTCTGCACTGTACATCAGTGACCCCTGTCCAAGCTCCATAGAATGTGTGGTGTCTCCTGACACCTCTGTCATAAAATCCCCTGTCAAGAATGTGACACTGCCTTCTTCCCCGCTAGTTGAGGACTCAGATCCTGACATCCCTGATCCAGACATTCCTGATCCAGACCCAGAGACAAAGCTCAAGCCTCCAAATCCAGATAAGTGTTCACCACTTCCCTGCCCAGAGCTGTAGAGTAAAAACCCTGAGGCCTCCTGCTCTCCAGAGGATGACACTGTAAGTTCAGTGAACCCTGACCCTACAAAGGTCACACCTGAGAAGAACCCAGAGCCACTTCCAGAGGCCGAGCCACTGAGATCACCACTGAGAATCCCAGATCCAGACATGTCTCCAGAGCCACTGAACGCCAATAGGCCTCCACCAAGCTCATACTCCTTGTGGGTAGTATGGGTGGACACATCGATCAGTTCACCATCAATCAGTAAGATCTGAGCATCTCCACTTCCCGAAGCTTCTCCTGACTGTCCACTAGCACTTCCAGAGGAGAATCCTGATGGGAAACCACTAAACCCAGAAAAGTCCTGGCTGGTGAAGAAACCCGATGACATGCCAGAGAACTGTCCACTTTCCCCAGAGATTTCCATTGAAGAGCCACTCTCCGCCGAGCTTAAACCAGATCCACTGCCAGATCCAGACAGCTCACCACTACCACTGAGCACTCCAGAGCCTGCTTCAGATGACGGGAAGATAAGGACCTCTGTGCTTCCCTCTCCAGCTTCTTGGAGTTCTCCTGAAACTGAGCCCTCTCCAGAGATAATGCTGTCGATGCCCGAAAAAACAACAGTGATACCAGATCCTTCTCCACTGAGAGCTGATCCAGAAGCATCTGTACTGCTGAAACCTGATGCTCCACTGGCCAGCTCAGAACTTCCACTGCTGGTCAGCTCTCCAGAACCAGACAAATCTCCAGAGGCAGACAGTTCTCCAGATCCAGAGAAATCTCCAGATGCAGACAGGTCTCCAGAACCAGACATATCTCCGGAGGTGACCTGATCTCCAGAACCTGTCAGGTCTCCAGATCCAGACAGATCCCCAGAGATTACATGGTCTCCAGAACCAGACAGGTCTCCAGAACCAGACAGCTCTCCAGAGATTACATGGTCTCCAGAACCAGCCAGGTCACCTGAGCCAGACAAGTCGCCAGAGGGACCCCCAGAGGCAGACCCTGAGCTGAAGTCTGCTGAGCCTGAGCCAGAGCCTGAAGTTTCCACAGGGATGGGAGTGACGATGGATGGAACAGCTAAAGGGACATAGAGAAAAAATCAGTGTGAGACATGGGAAATAAAAGGTACATTTTCACAAGTCATTTATTCATGATTTAAATCTTACCAGGCCTCAACAGATCAGTAACTGATGTTAGGTTAAGTAGGGCCTCCTGGATATCTGTGATGTTCAGTCCAGTTTCATTTGCAATAAGTAGAAGGTCCGCTGTAATAATGACACAATAATTAATGATAATGAAATTTAAAAAAATATATAATAATTAGCCCATTAAATAATAGTCAAACATTCACCTCTAAAACAATATGCATCAAATCTGGCGTCGAGTTCCGGAAAGCTTGTCTGGTTGGGGTGAGCGTAAACAGTGTGCACTCCTGATTTCCCTGCTCCACACTCAGTGCGGGGGTTGTTGATGGGATACCGGACGCTACGATCCACTAGCCAGCCAGCACGGCACTTGTCAAAACCCATCTTCCAGGCTGCATAGAGCTCTCCGGTGGAGGCCAGTACAGCATTTTGCTCTTGACAGCTAAAAGCAGCTTCATCATAGGTGAAACCCTCAGCAGAGCCCACATGGAAAACCTCACCTGTGGAGCAGATGAGGAGATGTCAAGAAGGTGATAAATAATGACTTTAAACAACTAACTTTTGTCTCACAATGTCTTTTGATAGCTGTGTAAAAAGTGGGATAATGATGGTTAGTCTGATGTTGATTCACCCTGTAATTGCGTGTATGGTAAAATTGAGTTGCACAAAAGTCTCTTTTAAGTTAAAGGGGTGTTTTTTTGTTGTTTTTTTTTTTTTTTTTTTTTTTACAAGACAAAAAGTGTTTTCTTACCTTTGAGTCCATCAATATAGCAGTACACATCATATCTCTCATCTGCTTGCCTCAAACCGTAAGACCGAACTCCAGCTTGATCCCCCAGATCACCAGCGCATTTATCTCGAGGGAAAACAATAGGATACCTAGAGAAGATCAATTGTAATGATGTGATGTTTTGGACAAGAATCTCTCTCCTCTGAAAATGAAAATACATTTCAGATTTACCTTACAGTCTGGTCTAGTAACCATCCTGCATCACACTGGTGATACCCAGCTTCATATGCTGCCTGCAGCTGCTCTGGGGTGGCAATGGATGCTCCGACACTCTGGCAGGCAAGTTGGGCTTCAACAAAGGTGAAGGCATAACGACTGGAGCCTGAGCGATAATGGAAGACCACGCCTGCACAGAGAAACACGGGGAATTCTCATGTGGTGGAACCATTTTTGACATAATAGCAACATTAGTATTAGGGCTGGTCTTCATATGTGACGTTATAATTATCATACAGTAACATGCATCAGCAGTTTTGTCACTTACCATTTTGAGGCATCACAAAGCCTTTGCCGGGCTCCCTGCCTTGTGGTGGGGCAGTGGCCGGCTCTATCAGGTCAGTGACAAACTCCGTGATATTTGGTGGCTGAGGCAGCGGCAACTCAGTAGTGCTGTCTGTGAAGGTGAAGTCCACAATGGTAGGCTGTTGAGTCTCCACCTCTCCGACTGCCTCACTCTCTGTGGTCGTTCTCCTGAAGAATACCTCTGGGCTTCGTGTCACTGTCGTAACACTCAGCACACCACTGCCCTCTTCTACGATGCCTGAACCTTCCTCGTCAGGGGACTCTGGAGGTGACCGGGGAGAGAGATTAGTAAGAAAGTGCTGAAATTTTCCCATCCAATAATGTTGAGTTTCTAACAAGCCTGGCCTCTCCAGTCATGTAAAATGTCTAACCTCACAAGGTTTAAACCAGCACAAATTGACTCCATATTACTTTGCTGATACCTAATTGCTTCCACAATTCCATCACCCCAAGCATTTGGTATTGTTGACTCAGTGTTCGGTGATTCAGTGTTCATGCATGTATTTGTTTTACATGGCAATTAGGTCTCCCAGCAGAATCCTTGTTGCTGCTGAGAGCTCCCTTGAAGAGCATAATCTTTCCCTGGGTAACCTTTTATGATCAAAGGTCATCAATGGGGGTCAATCTCTTGGCATAAGAATCTCTGACTAGTGAAATTATCGGCGTATGGTAACAGTGCTCTCAGTATCTCCACTCTTTGCCTGAATGATGGCCTACCTGTGTAACAGAAGGCGTCGTAGCGGGACTCAGGAAGTGGGTATCCTGTTTGGTTTGTGTGTAGATAAACAGTTCGCACCCCCAGAAGACCTCCTCCGCACTGTGGCCGACGAATGTTGATGGGGTAGCGGACACTTCTGTCTCCCAGCCAGCCGGCATTACACACATCCATCCCACCTTGCCAGGCCAGGTAAAGCTGCCCTGTAGTGGCCAACTGAGCTCCCTGATTAGAGCATGCCACCACAGCCTCAGAGAAGGTGAACTTTTCTGCAGAGGTGGTGTAGAAAACTCTGCCTGTATTAGTTAAGAGAAGTTCATTTAAGTTAAGTTAAGAGTAAAATGGGGAAAGAACCTAAGAAAATTCTCACACCAGTCCCAAGTAGAGATATTGCATTGTTCATCTCAGTGTACCTGTCATCTTTTCAGAGAAGCAGTAAACATCATAAGTCTCATTGAGGTCTCTCACTCCATATGTTCTGACCCCAGGCAGTTCTTCTTTGTCACCGTAGCAGTTCACACGAGGATCGTGGATTGGGTACCTTGAGTTAAATGAAAATAAGTTTTGCTGTCTTCAATATGAAATACTGTATGTCTTCAGTATTAAAAAGGACAAAAACTTGCAAACGGATGATTTTGGAAAAGTTGGTCCTCTCAAACACATGCTGATATCTTACATTTGCTTCTCTACAACCTTAAAACTACAAAATTCACCTTTTCCTTTTTACAATATGTTGTTGTCCATCAAGTGACAAACCAACCTGACTGTTTGGTCAGAGAGCCAGCCAGCGTCACACTGGTGGAATCCATCGTCGAAGGCTGCTTGGAGCTGTTCAGGAGAAGCCATGACCGCACTGTTCTGGGTGCACGCTGCTTTCGCCTTTTCAAAAGTCAGACTGTAGCGACCCATGATGGCACGGTAGTGAAACACGATACCTAGAGATAAAAACAAGTGCTTTAATGGAGAATGAATTCAGTTAAATTTTTTAATAATCAATACAGTAAAACTGGATAGTACACAGAAAACCTCTGCAAACGAATTCCTCGAAATTAAGATGTGAAATTTCAAATGTGTGTGTATATTTGGTCGCATTTGCCAAGTAAATTCAAGAGTTATGGCAGTTTACGTCACATCGGGCATGCCTACAGGAAATGACAACCAGGAAAACTGTGTGGAACATTACAAAACAAGCAAATAACGTTTTACTGGATGTTCAGATTTGTTCCTCACTGACATTATGTGTAAGTGATGTGACACTTCTTTGACAGCTCATTTGCATACCTTGAACCTGCACATGGACGATGTCGTGGTTGTCCTCGATTCCATGCTGAACCTCACAACGGTAGACCCCTGAGTCACTGGACCGCATCTCAGATATCTTGATGCTACCATCTGTAGGAGTCATGGGGTAGCCCACCAGATGAACTCTGTCCAGGTAGCTCTCGCTGATACGCACCTGCCCTTCCAAGGCCACTAGAATAGTTGTGACTTTTTCTTTGGTAACAAGGCTCCATTTGATACGATGAGAAAGAGGAGCGATGGTGGGAGCTCCGGGGTCTGGGACAGTGTGGTCCTACATGGGAAACAAAAATTCATTCACCACCAGTTTGCTGAATAAAAACAACGGTCTGAAGTTAATTAAAGGTAGCATTAGAAAATAGAAAGGTACACAATGACAACAAAAACTAACTTTAATAGCACTCAAACTAATCTGAACAGGCAGTCGGCTGTTTACACATCAAGCAGACTCAGAACAACATCACCATTCATTTTGAGTTGTGTTTTTGTCCTCTTGATGAATTTAAATCCAATAATAACTCTCCTTTAGCTCTGTCTTGGTGTCCACAACTCCTGAGTAAATATCTGACTCTTCAGCCAGTTTCTTCACCGGCTAGTCATTAAGTGGGTCTGTCCTCCATTTTGTGCTGGGCACATGGTGTCCGGTGGCTCAAAAAACTCCACAGTGCTGCAGAGTTCAGTGATAATTCTCTGGATTTGTCATTACAAACAACCCCTTTCAGATTTAATGCAGCGATTTGATTCAGTTGTAAATATTCTGTATCAAATTCAGCAGAGAATATACTGGTCTTCAAAACTAACTGACGTAATAAACGCTTATAATTACACACCTCAAAGTAACACGGTAGAACCAATGTTCCTCCCAGTAGAGGACGCTGTGGTTCCTCCAGAGGAATGCTCACACTCAGCACATCCTCCGGGTCTGTGAAGGAGATCGAGAGTTTTCTGGTCAATTTCAACAGGTGTTGTAATGACAATGACATATACTGAAGAGAAGATGATTATATTGCCGACATTTTGAACATGTGGTCTCTCTCTTCACATCCAGTAAATTCATGACATTATTTATCATAAATATGTGTTCTTACCCATAAAGGAGTGCTCCTCATAAATGTAATCAAATGATGCTGAGATGACATGTAGACACACAGACAGCAACACAATCCACCTTATCATGTTTTACCTGAAATATGAAGAAGAAAAATTGTTGTTCTCATTTCCATCACTGCTGCATATAAAAATAGTTTGTATTTACTGAGAGGTCTTAAAAGGATCCATTGACTTACACCAAAACCAGTAACTTCTCTAAAGACGCACACTGAACAGTCATTGGAAACACATGATGCTGAGCTTCCAGTGATGCTGCAGTTTGAACGCTGAATGTCTGGTTTGTTTGGGCTGGAAGAAGCCAGCTCGTGTTACTGATGTCATAACACTCAGATCCAAATGAAACTATGAGTCATTTATGTTCAAGTCAAAATTCACCCATGTTGTTTGATTCTTCTCCTTTGACTGTTGGAGTCCACACCTCCACCTTTAATGTCTGACACACCCAAACTTGATTCCAGTTTTCCTCCACAGAAGCTCCACAGCAGCTTCTTTTCCCAAAGGAATAACTCACAACCGCACATCTCTGTAACGTTCATGTGCCGGCTGAGTGATTACTCTCTCTCTCTAACAACCGCCTCTTATTTTCTCACAGGAAAACAAGGAGCTCCAGTTCTTTCAAAAGTAAATATTTGCTGTTATTCCATCTGAGAGACACTTCCTGCTCCTCCCTCCTTCTACAGTGAAGGACTGAGACTTTTCCCAGATTCAGTTTGGACATTTCCATGTGCATGTGCATCAGAAGTGACACGAGCACACGTCAAACATTTTTCATACGTGACCACAAACGTGCGTCATCAAATTCTTTCAGTCTCAAGTCCAGTCTGATTACGGGTCAGTGAACAAGTTACTAGTTTCTGGTGCAGGTCGTATTTTTTTTTACATCTTTTACTGGTATTGTCAGTAAAGTGCATTAGTTAGTAGTTAGCTAAGCAACATACTCACATCACATACGTAAGTTTAAATTATGTGTAACAAACTTATTTTGACTCAAACTATGATCTGCAAACCTAACCAAGTAGTTTTACTACCGAAATCTGACCAAACTGCCACCGTTTCCCACCTGTTCTGTTGTTCAGGTCTGAGGATGTATTGGAGGCTGTATATGTTGTCACTGGTATTGAGATTCTGCCATGTACGAACTTTGTCTTTAGTAGTTTTTACTGTGTGTGTTCAGTTTTGTGCAGGTTTTTTTAGATACTTGAGTCACCTAGATCTTATTGCTAAGAGCGGTTTACTCGAGTTTAATTAGAAATGCAGGACTTTTAGGAGTAATTTTCCTTTCTCTTTGCCATTTGCTGCTTTTAAAGGCCCTTGGTTTCAAATCTTTGGGGTCCATCATGAACAAACTATTTTCTCCCAAAGTTAAAACACTTGTCAGTGTTTCACAGGAGAAATTTCTGGATTTGTGTGGGCCTAAAGGTGATGCCACAGCCATCTGGGTACCAATCAGGATTCATCAACATTTGATTCAGAGGCTGATGACAGCTGCTGTCACCCACACAGGCCTAATGAAGGTGAGTATTTTAAGAGTTATTTAGCACTAAATCCACTTTTTTGAGTTAGGAAATTACATGTAGAGTCACATACTGACTCTAAAGTCTGTAAAAGTCTGCCTCATCAGGACTGTGTGGGTGTGGTTTGATCACACTGATTGGCACCTGTGGCAACACAACAACTGACCACAGACAGAAACACAAATACAGAAATCTCTCATGAAGTAAAACCCAAACTGTCAGAAAGTTCGCCAGAAAATAGTGCGTTCATGTTGGAGCTCTATACTCAGAAAGAGGCTTCTTCCACCACTGCATGTAAGATAACGAGACCACCACAGTGTCTTATCTCTGATAGTGAAGAACACAGACACAACTGTAAAACAGTTTTAGAAGCACTGAAACATGAAGGAAACAGCTCAGAAACTCTTGGACAGACTGTCTCTGGGCTCGTGGTCGGGTTGAAATGCAGCTCCGGCTCTCACCACAGATTCAACAAGCTCCTGCAAACTTTTCTGAGCTGCAGAAATCCAACACGCTTTGTACGACCTGAACACATTTCTCAATTATGGCCAGAGATGCAGCACAGGGTGAATGCCTGGAAGACTTTAGGGAAGAAGCGTCTGTGTGGGGGCTGCAAAGTTATCCTGTATTCATCCTCGTAGGGAGGTTTGTTCTCTGCTTTTAACTCGTCCTAAACATAAGGAGCAGTGCCGTCTTCAAGGCACTGACAGAAGAATGAACCTAACGTACATGTTCATGATGGGAAAGAGAACATGCATGTTCTTTTAAGATGTTCTTTTGAGGTACTTCATTGCTTCCTACTTTTACTCATTTACTCATTACATGTACTGTGTGTACATGTAACGGAGTATAACTGTGCTGTTGTTCCTTTCACTCATGTAAAACATCTCAGTACATCTACCACCGCTGCTGGCTGGCTGGCTTCTTCTGCCTTGGTGTACACGTTTAGCTTTTGTGCACCGCTGGGTGAACAGTGACGCACATCACCCACATTTCTGTTTCCTCCTCCTGCTAACGGCACATCATTTCTAAAATACGTGTTTGTCGTTCAGATGTGTCGGAGAAGGGCTAACTTTCTTCAGACTTCCCTTTGAGGGAGTGCCTCCTCCGGACTGAGCCGCGCTGTTTGGACTGAGTGACAGTTGATTAGCAGCTGAGCTGTGTGTGAGCCGTGCCGGTGGTCGGCTCCACACTGAGCTCATTCAGCCGCCGCTGAGGTCCACTCCCAGAGAGACCGGGGCCTATAAGACCAGATCTGTTCCCCCTGAAGCCCGCATTATGGCAGCTCTGACGACAGGGCCTATGTAAACAGCCCGCCGTGTATTCCAGCTCCTGCCTTTCCATCACGTCTCAACACTGCCGACATTCAGGCGGGAGACTTGGAAAAGTGAGACATGATGGGAGGAGTGGAAGGCCAAAGGTGCGGTCGCACCGGGGCTTTGATCCTCACCTGTTTCCTCATGTTTTTTAAAGCTTGTTCTCCACATGAGGAACATTTCTCAGTCAGGTTTAAAAACATCAAGTTTGATGATTCACATTACAGAAATACTGTAGACCCTCCTCCATGACGGAAACAAGTCACTATAATGTTCCTATAAGACTCTTACAGCAGTTTGACATCTGCTGGTGACCTGCTGTGGACAGATTTTCTAGATTTATACTGACTGACTGATGTTTTGTACTGTACTTTTTCTCATGTGGAAGACAAAAAATGTACTATGATAACGATGTTTAAGATCTATTTAAGAGTGATTTGTATCTAGAATCAAGTAAAATGAACTTTGGTTTTAGTTGGTTTTATTTATGTCAGTTTTTGGCTGTTGCTAAATGAACTTTTTTTCTAATGATTTTGTTCTGAAATTCAACAAATATGATACTAAGGTAAAAATGTTGTGTTTCAGGTGAAAACCACAAACGCAGTCCCTTAATGCCCTTTTTAAAGAACTGTTCCTCTTTCAGTAAAGAAAATTCATACTGACCCTTGAGAGAGGGGGCGCAGATGTACTACAGTAGTATCATAATAAGATATATTAAGGAAATAAATTTCCTAAATATTTTGTGAATATTCAGTTTTAATAAAGCACACATGCTAATGCTGATCTGTCAGATGAAGGCCTGGTCCTCTCACACATCCATTCAGAAAACTTGCCAGAACAAAACAAAGTGTTTAACTCACCTGTTGGAGAAATACCTTCAGTGCTATCGAAGTCAGACTCTCCTTCAGTGAGCTGAGCTCCAGGTTTTGAGTTTAAAGGTCCCAGAGAGCAGCAGAGAGCTCAGGATGCTCGGCTGTGTGCAGAGGAAAGAGACTGGGACCAGGTCAGGCTTCAAACCTCAGAGGGAAACACCAACGTCAAGCTGCTGGCAGCGAGGCCTGAGGAGCGCTGGTTTCTGCTTTCAGAATAAAAGCATTTCTGTAGCTGTTCACGTAATGTGGGACGAAGCTAGACTGTTTTATGGGAAGCGTTCAGCTCGATAGGAATTTCAAATCAAGCGTGCAAATTCATTTTACTCACACACTGATTCATTTTGACCCTTTTATCTGGAAATACTGACACAAGGAAAAGTACTGACACACTTTCAGGACACCGTCAGAGAAACCTTCAGCCTAAATGACCCATAAAATGTCCCACTTTTCCTCTGTTCAGTAGTTCTGTTCATAGTAAAATGTCGACCTCAGATCTACTGAAGAGCAGAATCTCGTTCACACGTTTTTAAATGGATTTCTGTTGTAAAAAGTTTCCAAAATTTCCAAAACTTTCCTGAGGAAAAAGGTTCAGAGTTAGTATCAAAATTTCATCAATGTCTTTTATTGGGGAGCTTATCCTGATTACTTTTATTAATGACTCTAAAAGCCTGTTCTGGACTTGGACTTATTTGACTGGAATTGTTTTCACTTCTGTTATTCTGGGCTGGTTGGTGTCTTCTTTTTAAATAGAAGTTGCCCATTTGATTAGTTTTCTATTCGTTTTCGTGATTGTCGCTGTCTTGTGTGGAGCACTTTGTGACTTGGATTTTGAAAGAACTCTATTAATGTGTACATGATGTCTGAATATTATTGTTGAGCATTATGATGATGGTGATTATTATTTTGTTGTTGTTGTCTTTGGTGGTGGTGGTGTTAGTACCAGCAGTAATCATAGCAGCAGTAGTTTTAGAAGAATCAGTGTTATTGTTGTTGCCTGTTTTCTATGGTCTGTCATTCTTTTACATATTTTCAAACCCAGCAAAGGCTTTTATTTTGAAGGAAACATAACTGGGGCTGCCTGGCACACTTGACTTATCTGATGGGGGTGAAGGAGGAAACGGGGGTGGAGTTGGGAGGGTGTGTTCTGTTCCACCTACCTGTCTGATCGGGCTAATGTCGTCTTTTAAATAATCAGACGTTAAATCGGTTTTCACTAAACTTCTGTTTTCCTGAAGCGGCTCAGACTACAGCTAAACTGTTACAGTTATGATACCTTAATTGCTCTGAGTAGTATTTTTACAGCTTAACCGATCCCCATTTTTTTCTGACACAAGACCAGACTTTGGATGAAAACATCAGCACAGATTTCCCATGATCCTCTGCTCTGCTGTCCCGCCGTCACCTTTGGGCTCTTTAACGGGCTCCTGCAGCATTTGAGAGTATCACACCTCGTCCCTTTAACGTCTCTCCACCCGCTCGCTTTCAACCCTGAAAAGAAAAAGGAAAAAGAGCCTCGAACTGGAGACAAAGCTGCTCTTTCAGTCAGGCACCACTGAGAGCTCACAGGCAGGAAACAGCAGCATGTGTATTCACACGCCTGAAAACGCCGTTGCTGTGGATACAAATGAACCCACTTAGCTTATGATGGCAGTGTAGGTTTAGTTTAAGTGGCACATAATGACAGTAACACGGTCCAGCAGCGGAACATGTTCCATTTAGCTCTTTATGCTCTGATGTTACACAACCTCCGTCCTCCTCAACCCTCTGTACTTTTTTAGTGAATCAGAGTAAATCACGAGGGAGGCTCAGCCTGATTGTTTGAATGCTGACTGATTCCTTTGAAAGAGGTGGAAGTCAGATTATTGCTCCGTCCTGGTGAAGGCCAGGAAGGACCTTCATTCCTGAGGAGAAAGCCTGTTGATGTGGGACAGTTCAGGTCTGTCTCCTCTGTGCAGAGGGTACGATTGTCTTGAGCGTAGCGCCTCAAATGTCGTCTTCTTGCCTAGAAAGGAATAAGCTAATCGACACCTCAGCGCAGAAAGCCTGAATTTGAGGTCTGGATGTTTGGAGCAACACAAGCATGATCCGGCATAAAACTTCAGTCTGGATGTGGTGTTTTTTGACTTAGCAAATGCATTTGGTTCTTTTGCACATAGTTTACTGTGAGAAGCACTTCAAAGCACCAGTAACGCAGTCAAAGGGCAAGTGAGGGAATATTTTCAGGACTTTCAGGTGTGTTTCTCAGCAGCAGAGTTCACTGCAGCGCAGCAGCAGTTGGAGATGGGCCTTGTGGCGTGAGGCAGAACCTGTGGGGTCTGACTGTGATGTACCTGTTTCAGAGGTAAAGTGGAGAGAATGATTAGCTCTCGCATTAGAAAGTGGACCCACGCTGCTGAGCAAAGAGTGTCTGCTGTAGGACTGGATTCAAGGACGCTCTACAGGTGCTTTAGGGCAGAAAATGGTGTGAAAAGTTTTCTGATGTAAGAACTAACTGTTGGTAAGACTAGTGGAGCTGATGAGTAGATTTATGACGACTCAGCCTGATAACACCTCTGCAGGACCTTGAGAAGTTCAAAGCGTCATTTAACATGAATACTGGGCTTCCATCTCTCAGCTGTAGGCACATTTCCCTCTGTATCGTCGCTCCGGCTCTACGTGAACACTTTGATGCGAGGCTGGAGGATGCAGGAATGGGGAGAATGCTGAGAAGCATAGAGTTGGACTTGTTCTCTGTGGGTCGGCCGGCTGGATTTAAATCTGAATAGTGTGCAGTAACTGAAGCACCTGGACCGGCCTTCAGAGAGGGTGGGGTCTGGCTGAGCTCGCTGTTCCTGGATGGTGGCATTGTGTCAGCAATTGTGCCATATTTCCTCTGCGATGTTTAGACTTTTCCATTTTTGGGATGTTTGTCCTGAGATTTTGGGTCAGGGTGTGCCCACAGACTGCAGGGTCGGGTGAAATGACTGAAACGTCCGACTAACTGAACAACTTCTCACTCAAGTTCCACCTCTGCAACCTGTCGACAAAGCAAAGCTGTTCTGCGCTGACATAACGGGATACTGTATATAATAACGGCAAACTGTGAGTCACTCCTGTGTCTGAGGCCGTTTGAGGCTGATTATATTCTGCAGTTTTCATCAGTCACAGCGTCGATCCACTCAGGCGGAGCTGAGGTGACCCACAGCGATGGATCAATGACAGTCAGTTAGATCCTCGGGGATCAGCAGACATTTAACTTTATTCATAAGCTCCTTTCAGAGCAAAGGCCTCTTTCTGAGGCCTGAGAGCTGCTGGACGAGCAGAACAGTGATGAACACTGACGCCTGTTGTTTGCTTTGGCTTCAGTGAGTCTTTGTGAGACGCCACCGTACAATTTGTTGAGCTTTCAGAACTATGAATAGTTACTAAGGAACAAGTGATGGACCAATCAGGAACGACCTGATAATTAATTA
Organism: Chaetodon auriga; assembly: GCF_051107435.1. NCBI lineage: Eukaryota > Metazoa > Chordata > Actinopteri > Chaetodontiformes > Chaetodontidae > Chaetodon > Chaetodon auriga. Next base: position 31,054,365 of record NC_135074.1, on the reverse strand, counting down.
ATCGTTAATCTGAATTAAGGACTTAAAATAGCAGAAAATGGAGTGGAGATGTCATATTGATGAATCAGTCGGTAATGATTAGTTCATAAATGTCAGTGGATCAACATATTGAACTCTTTCTTCAGGAGTCGCTGATTAACTCTGAATCTGAGCGGCACAAAACTGTTCAAAGACTCTTATTACTCAATCATTACTTCCTCTTTTTCGGCACAAAAGTAAAACATCATCATATAAAAGCAAAGCAGCTGAGACGTCGTCTGGAAGACGATTAGCTTAGCGTAGCGTAAAGATCTCCCTCTGAAACCCCAGTCTGTCTGTTTGTGTACAGTTTAAACAAACGATGTGTTGATTACAGATCGTAGAGGCGTCAGTACAGGCGGATGTTTGAGCTTTGGTTGGGGTCATGCTAGCTGTTGCTTCCAGTCTTCATGCTAAACTTAAACTGTGCCGTGGTTCCAGTTCTGCACTGATCATACAAACATGAGAGTTGTGTCAGTCTTCTCTTAACATTTCACAAATCTTTTAATAGACATGCAAAAAACGCAAAAACGCAGTAGAAATTCTCATTTTTGTCAGTTCAAAAATGTAAATAAAAACGTGTGTTGGACACGATATCGTCAATATTTGGTGCAATTGTTCGCTTGTGTTTTCTGACAAGTAAGCCTTCATCATCCTGAGCCGCTGAAGCTCAGAGCTGGAGAGAACTGTTTGGTTCTGTTTGTCATGCTGAGGAGAAGCTCACCTGTCCTCCGCGTTACATCATCTGACCTGGAGGTGAGTCGGCGCTCGTTGTGCTCTGCTGATGTTTACTTGCCTTAAAGTAACTTCCAGTGAAGCTTTTCAGACAGGAGAAGATCCCCGCGGCCGGGACGTCTGCTCTCTGAAAGGATTTTGTTAGAAACCTCTGAGGAGAAAATATGTTGAAAGCAGAGTGCGTTTATTTTCTCTGGCCTTGTACATATGAATAGCTGCTGTGTGCGGAACAGAAGTGAGCGTGAAGCTTCGTCCTCGAACAGGAGATCCCGACTCCTGCTGCACGTGAACGAGTCTCAACATCAAACAGGACAAATAAAACGAGCTTCTGTCAGAAAACAGATCTTTTAGAGGTGGAGGCATCTTGGATTTCACGGGATCAGAGTTAACTGGAAAAACAAATACATATATTTACTTTGACTGAGTTGATTTTAGCCCTCAAGGACGCAAACTTTAAGCAGTAATCAAAAAACTCTATTTCAGGAAAAATGCAACCACATTGAAGATCTGCAGTACAAGTGAAGCGTTGTGTTCTGTATCTGAGAAAAGTTCACATTTCAGCAACATTAGCTGCGTAGCTTCAGGCCCTGCAGTGTCGGATAGTCGACTGCTGCACAGCTGTGCTCCGCAGTGACGTTTCTTGACAGATATTGGATAAAGTTCCATGAAATGAGCTGCACATATTCATGTTGAGATGAACTGTGACAGCTTTGGTGCTGAAGTCATTAAAGGTCATATTTACCTTTCAGCCTCCACCATATTGACACAACAAATTCCACACTGTCTGCTAGAAATTACGTTTATATGCAGCTAATTCATTTTACAAAGGTCTTTTGGAGGGAAACTTAATTTGCTGTCTGGTGTACGTTCACAGCAGCGTTTCTTCGAGTGCAGAGAAGCCTGAACCGCAGACAGTTTGAGGTTTACATGATGCATCATCTTTATATTAGAGCTTCGCTGGTCTGAAGATCCTCTGGGCTCCTGTTGTCCTTCGTATGAGCCCTGAATGTACAGTTACAGCTTTCCTGACCGCGACATGTTCAGTTCACGTCTGCGTCTTCGTGCACGTTGGCTGCTCTCTGTCAGAATGAGAATGAATGCTTAGAGACTCGTTCAGTGTGTTTCTGACAGAGAACAGAGCCGACTTTCTTCTCGCTGAGCTGGAAAACACAGCCGATAAAAGACGACGTCCGCCGACGACCAGACCACTGCCAGCCTGCGTTTACTCGACACCCTCGGTCGTTAACCGCCGCCTGGCTGCTGTGACACGTGCTTCCCCCTCTGAAAGAGGTCTTGTACATGTTTTATATGGCTTCCTGACACCATACGGCCTGTGCTGGCTCCAACAGGACATGTTCACATGTAGTGTTAAAATAACTTACAGCCACTGTAGCTCCTTGATAAATGGACTTTTTTGAGTCACTGTTATAATTTACACCCTCTGTGGGTGGTTTAGTTTGTAGAGATTAAAGTGCTTTGGAGTTTCATGATAACACGCGGATTCTCTGGTTGGAGAAGTGAAAACTGTGAGACAGAAATATGAAGTTAAAGAACTTCAGGAGACAATACATTATTAATATATGAAGATAATACATTTGTGTGGGATAATATGTGATGAGAAAAAGCAAAGATCTGAGTCTGATTGTGCGTCTATAAAAGCGTCGACCCTGAAAATGAATCATTTCCAATCCTGTGTGTTATTGCTTATTTTATGTTTCAATACATCTGATCACACAGTGATCTTTACCTGCTGGGGTTCAGTGGACGCTCTACCATGTTTGTGAAAAAAGTCTATTTCTCTGCGTCATTTCCACACTAATATGAATAAATCTGAAGAGATGCTGTTTGATAAGCTCTTTGTTCACTCTGAGACGGGAGAACAAAAGGAAAATAATAATAATCTTTCGTTTTTGTTGGCAAACAACAAAACAGTCATCTGATGAGACGTGAACAAACACAGACTCTGAATCAGGCCTTCTCAAGGTTTTTAATGATTGAATGAACATTTATGGAGCCAGCGTCTGCTGGAGGGCAACACAGGAAACCTGTTTGTGTGGTCTCATCACAGCGTTCTGTATTAAATTCTGATTCGCCCGTTTGCAGGTCTGATGCAGAGAGAGTTGATCCATTTTCCCCAACACCTTTGTTTGTGGTGGTTTTTCATCTCACTTCCACATCAAACTGTCGAGTTGTCCGAGGAAATCGCTAACTTTAGCTAACAGCATGCACTGCTCAGCTGACAGCAATGACAGGATGTTTCTGAGGGTCGCCACTGGCCCGCGGGCCACACTTTGGGAAACTAAGCTCTGGGTAAAGGCTAAATAATGTCCAAAAGCAGCTGACCACCATTGATTTTAGCAAACAGTAGTACATACAGCTCTTGTTTGGGACTGTTTGCTGGTGGCGACGTGACTCAAGATAATCAGCAGTCGTATTCAGAAACATGTCGCAGCAACAGTGCGGCTCATTAAAGTGTTAGTTTTTGGACAACAGTGACTCAGTGAATCAGATTCATCTGGATCTGGATACACAGAAGACACCTCTCAGTGGGATGGCATCATTGTTGGTTTGGTCTTTTTGTGGCATATTGAATATATAAAAAAATATCCGTTAATATCAGAAAAGCTCATGAACTGGTAAACAAGTGTTAAAGGAATTGTACTTTCATGATCCTTCTGTGGAAATTTCCACATGCCACACCCTAACCTACGAGCTGACGGTCGTCTCATCGGCTGCCGGCCACATTTATCTGTCAGGCAGTTTGAGGAACATCATGGTTGTATTAGCAGCCAGAGGTGCGATAAGTGGCTGATAGCATTTACAAACACTGGAAGCCCACCAGCTCCTGCAGGGGCCCAGAGACCAGAGCAACCGGCAGCTTTAGCAGAAAGGTACTGAGCCTGGAGCTGCATTCATAATGAGCCTCCTTGTCCCAGTCTGACCTGTTGCTGTAAGTTACAGAGAGTGTAACACCCTTGACTTTGGCAAATGGAAGCCATATGAGGGTGGAGGGCCTCCTCACAGAGGGTCTTTGTGACAGGAGCTGTAGGCAGTGAAGGAGAAGACAGGGATCATTGAGATAAATCTGACTCCAAATCTGACAATCCTCTGTTTCAAGTACAAACAAACACCGCAGCTGAGTTTAAATGCCTTGTTTACACCCTGTTCACCCCGGTGTTTATGAAATGCTTTTTTCTTTAGCAGCAAAGCTGCCCACCAGGTTCACAGCAGCAGCAGCCTCAGCTGGCCTGCACACAGGTACGTAGCAGGCAGGGTGGCGTGGTGGTCAAACAGACTCTGCTCAGAAACACGCTGACATCAGTGTTGGCTCTTAAACATCAACAGCAGGCAGGCGGTTTACTCTGCTGGCTCTACTGATGGAGGGAAAGGTCACCTTTTAAGAGCAATGAGTTTGTGTAGGAGAGCCCACCACAGAACTTCATGTTGCATTAATGCACCATTGAAGTGCTCCAGCAGCATACGGCTAATAGCTGCTGCTGTGGTGGCTTTTTAGCAACACTGATGCTTGCTCCTTGGTGCTGTGTGGGTAGTGCTGTGACACATTGTTGGAGCAAGTACTCACATGTTTTACCTGAGTAAAAGTAGCAGTGTCAAAGTGTAGAAATACTGTTACAAATCCTGCATTCAAAATTTTACTTCAGTAAAAGCATAAAAGTATGAAGCAGTTGAAATACAACAATGACAGAATGACTTTCAGTAAAAGAGCTCATGTTTTATCACAAAAATGTACATTTAAATGGACATTTTTCTACATTCTGGCCCCTTTCTGTGTCAGTGTGATGCTGTTACGACGATGCATTTCTGTGAAAGCAGCATTTTAATGCAGCTGATCACGGTGACGTTTGCCCGCTACTCTCATTTTCAACGCGAGAGGCCGCCAACGCTCTTCTCCCCACGGGATCTCATTTTGCACACCATTTGCTTTGTCGTTGTTTATTGGCTCATGTGGTTTATGTGTCACGCCTTCTTGACATGGTTGTCCGTTCTCATTGGTTGTTTTCGGCTCCGACATCCGTGCGTCAAACTGAAAAATCAAGATTGGTTTCACATGCAAACTGTCAAGCGTAAAGGAAGCGAGCTGAAGGCAGCGGTGTAAAGCTTCCAGCCACACTGTAAGTTCATAATTTAGTCCCTCGCTTATAATGTAAATATCATCGACAAGCTTCCAGTCGTAAGCGTGAAGATTAATAATGGCACTTACATTTGGTAATTTCATCAAATGCAGACAAAATGGCAGTGGAAGACTTGTTTACATTGCCGAACCAGCCGGGTTACTAACCTTAGCTGCATGCTAACATTAGCTAACGTTAGCTAAATGTGTTATGCGCCGCTAAAATAAACGATAGCTAAAGGAAATGTATTCGACAAATATCCTTGAATTCTGACTGTGTTGGGCAGTTGGTCTTCGTTTTTCACGCTGTTGTTACAGTTGAATGGTTTTACCATTTTGGTAAACGTTTCACGTTATCTGCGTCCTCGTCTTCTATCATCCGTTTGCTGTAACGTACAAACTGTACTCAACGTTAAGAACTCGTTACCGTAACGTAACGACGTAACGGCAGCATCAGCCATCAGTCTGCGGTGCAGGTTAACGTTGACCAACCCGCCTGGTTACAGTGGGATTATTATTAGTCAGGCCCTCTACAAGCTGAGACATCAGGTGCAGCTGTACGGTTCATGTATTTCTCCAGGTAAGATAAGTTAAGATAAAAATAAGACTTAATAGATCACACTGGGGAAATTAAGTCGTTACAGCCAGCAAGTATTACAAAAAGCAAAAACAGAGGCACAGAAGGGTCAAGATTTAAAAAGTTTACAGGATACAGAATATAAAAACAAAAATACTAAATGCCTTAAAATTACTACTGCCTATAGAAATACTATTGCCCATATTCTTATGAGAAAAACTACTAATGTCATATGTTGTATTGCACTTGAGAAATACTGTTGCACAGAAAGGACATTGAATTTCACAGTCTAATTGCGCATTTGTGTAATTGAGCTGTGTTTTTCAGTCCATCCAGATATGTCGAAGCATCTGCAGACACTGTTTTAGTGTTTATTTTACAATAAGTCGTGAAAGGAAATGGCCACAGTCACTGCGCCTCATTGCCGGCTGGTAGCGAGGGTTTTAGAAACACTGAGGTCGTTAGTCCAAACCTCACTCCTCCTCCTCCTCCTCCTCTCTCCTGCAGAGCTACAGAAAGACATTTTTGAATGGACACCAAATGCGATCAAATTGAAGCTCGTGCTCAAATTTGCTGAATTAGATCTTGAAGGATTAGATGACTAGTTGAGTAGTTGATGATAGAGAACGTAACGCCATTTTTAATCATATGTGCACGTCACTAAAGGCACGTGGTAACTTGACATAGAGATTTGGCAATTACCGCCCACACAGACAGTCAGGTGAGATATATTTGAAATGTGTCTCCTTCATAAACTTTTAGTAAACAACCCACAAGTGAGATGAAAAAGTTTTATCGAAACAGATTGTGGCGCAGACTCAGGTGCTCCGGGCCAGGCTGGAGGAGATCCTGGCACAGCGCTCCGCAGGAGGCGTCTGAGCCTGCCCCAGCAAGGAGTCCCGAGTCATCCGGTTCAAGCTGTGGTCGAGGTGCGAGACTGTGAGACGAGAAAGCATGTTAATTAATGGAAAGCCGTGCAGCAGAGATTCAGGGCCGCGGGCAGTGATTGCATGTATGAGATGAGGTTAGAGGTCAAAGGAAAGGGAAGACGGTGGTCACCTTGGCTCATGGCTGAATGCTGAAAGTAAACGTGGGAATTGGTGCTGGTAGTGTTGTGGTATCAGCATTCAGAAAAACCAGCATGCTGTTACTGTCCAGCTGTATCTCCAACTTTTTTGGTTTTAGAGCTAAATGATTAGTTTATTAATTGATTAATATGGACAGAGAAGGAAACAACACCGACTTTGATGATAATTTAATGGCAAAAAACGTCAAACATTCTGTGGTTCCAGCTTCTCAAGTTGAAAGGCTTGCCCTTTTTCTGTTTTTATATCATTGTAAATGTGATATCTTTGGGTTTTGCACTGTTAGGTGGACAGAGGAACGACATTTAAAGGCAACACCAGGGCCTCTGGTGTTTACCACACAATTTATTTTTGCTATTTTCTGATGTTTTATTGAGTTTTCATTGACTAAACAATAAATCAGTTGATCCAGGAAATAACTGGCAGATTAATCAATATGGAAAATCTAATTGTCCGTTATGTTGTCAGATCAGTTGATAGATTATTTTCTGCTCTTTGGATTGACAAAGTCTGTGACTGTGAGTGTCAAAAATGTATTTCGCTCAAGGTCAAAACAGTATTTGTCTTTCTAAACTCCTGAAAAGTTGACATGACTGGAACGCAAGGTTTTCACACCACTACAGCTGTGTGTAGCATGAAACTGTAGAGTGTAAACTGCACCGGGGTCGCCCCCCCAAACCCCCAAAGTCCCATTAAAAAATAAAGAGGACGTGACCTCAGTGTCCTCGGGGGAGCTATGGCCTCGCTCGTAGCCTGAGTGAGCAGGTGTAATGAAAGAGATTAACTGTTATGCTCAAGCTCTGAAACACTAATCCACTTAGGCATTTAAAGAGTTTATTTTAAATCAACTTGGTGCCAAAAAGGGAGAAAGGCTGAGTTTCTGGATGTGTGTACCAGGCAGCAGTTAAACATTTATGACATACTTAAAATTAACAGCCACTGACTCGACCGGAATGACCTGCTTTCTTATTTCCTTTGCTTTAAATGTGCGTGCATGTATGTAACCAACATGAAGGCATGACATTTAGTCATCTCTGTCTTTAAATAGAAATATAACGTCCTCACAAAGACATTTATCAAATACAACACCTACTGTCTGCTACACATCTACTTTCTCCTTTTCAGTGACACTTAACCAAGAAGGACTTACATTTTCTGCAGTCACTCTTTGACCTGATATTTGCTTAATGTTCACCGATCTCTTTTATTATCTGTTAATCTGTGTAGTATTTTCTTAATCAGTCATCTATAAAATATCCAAAAACTCTAAAACATGACATCACAGTTTCCCGAGTTCAAAGATTTAAATTAAAGATTTAAAAACCAAAAGCCCAAAAACCGACTTACTATCAGAGAAGACAAAGACAGCCAGTGAACAGTGAATGCTGCATACGGTCCATGCTGATGATTGGCCGAGTGCTGCGTCTGTTAGGTCACAGGGAGGGACCCTCAACTAAATCAGCAGATTCTGTAGAAAGCACTTTTGACAGTCTTATTTGTGTTCCCTCAGTTTGAGATCCCCAAGGCTTTGGACTGCTTGTTTATGTTCTCATTGGGACCCCTGAACAGCTGCTTGTTCTAATAACAGTATTTTCCACTGTATACGGTCGGTGTTGACCTCTGAGTGACTGTGCCTCATGGTGAAGCGGTTTGTTGTTCAGATGGGCGTCTTGTAGCGTGCTACAGCGTAATGAGCAGTTGTGGTTTGTCTACAGTATGACATGTGGTCCGCTGCCCGTCCTGTCTCCATGACTGGCTAATGTTTAGTGGTGATGGAAATGCAGATCAGAGCTGATGCCCTGCTGTTTTGCAGCACCAGACTGCAGCGTCAGGGTTAAATGCATAACAACCGAGTAAGTGCTAAAGGTAATTATTGCTCGAGCACACGGCCATTTCTGCTTATGGTGATGGTGTATTGGTTGGGATTTGCAGTGCCAGACGTGGTGTTCCTTTTTTACTGTGCAGTTTAAAGACTTAAATTACCCACAGAGCTTGGCGTAATGAGACTGTTTTGGAAAGACACCACCGGATATCCTCAAACAAAGATGAGCACTGGAATTTAACTCTCTGTCCCTTTTTGATGAAATATTTGGTGCAGAATTCATTTGTCTCAGTGGTGAATCTCTTTGTACACAAAGCGACTGCAAAATTTGAATTAAATCAGAAGAAAACAGTAGCCTTGACAATAATTCACCATATTTCTGGACCTGCAAGTTGCAGCCTGAGTCTGACTATCATTATCCAAAATAGAGGCTGTGAAAGATGATTAATCATTTTTGCAAACCATCATATTTCATGGAGGTGGAGGCTCCTTCTAATTCTGCCTTTATGGCTTCAAAGATTGTAACATTTCATGCTTGTAATATTATTTTCAATGACGTTATGTGTTGCCCTTGTTGTCCTGTTTGGTGAAATGCTCCGTTATCTGCTCATGTGTAAACAAGCCAGGATGAGAGTGTGCTGTATGTTTTAGAATACGGCTACTGTCATGATGAGTATGATTAAAGGACATGCAAATTAATATTCCTCAACACCACAAACCAAAATTGCAGTAATAATGTGTAATGTTGTGTTTCTCTTGCAGGATCGTCTGTCTTGCATACACATGGAGGAAAGGACTGTCATCAGGTAACTGGAGCTGCAGCCTCCTGGTTGCTGATGCCTCTTGAGAAACCCAAACCCGTCCTATGAGATGTGACTTTACTGACCAAAGAATGAGAAAGTGGAGTAACTTCATGGCCGAGGACTGACGAGCTCCATCGTTTCTCACTAAACCTTCTACGTTTGAGCGGCGCTCATTCAGTGTCATTCTGCTCCTCTACCTCGCACACCTTCATCTCCCAGCTCTGCTGTCCAGCCCAGGCAGAGTGGACCCGTCCCCCTCCCCAGGCCTCGCGCCCCCCCATCGGCGGCCCGCTCTGGCGGTGTGTTGGTGTACGATGGCGCGGTGGGACGCTGAGGGCTGCCGCGGGGGACTGTGATGTCAGACCCCTACAGCCCGGGCGAGAGCCGGCGTGGCGCTCCCAGATTCTTCGTGGGCTGCGAGGACGATGAGAGCGAGGTCCTGGAAGACAGCATGAGGACAGACATGGAGCTATATGAGGACGACGAAGACACAGACTCGGTGAGAGATGTATTCAAACTGCACAACCTCTGTTCCTTCAGTTAACTCTCGCTGTTAGCTGGGGTGTCACATCAGCTTTCTTTGTTAACACAGGTTTTCTTCGTCAGGCTTCACACAAAATGGACTCATCATGTGCCGCCAACTTTAGTTTAGTGTTAAAATTAACTGAAGTAAACAGGATTTTCTGCCTCACAAGCTGAATACATGTCGGCTCCTGTGGCAGAAAACCACAGTGCAGCAGTTCAGTTTGTGCTGCTGTAATTACACGTCTTCGTTCAGTGACATTACTCACGCACGCTTCAGTAAGTTTGCATATACAACATGTCCCCTCAGCTGAGAGTCTGTCTCACTCAGAGAATGTAGATCTGAAACTGAACAGAACCTCCTCCAGAGCAGGTCAGGTGGACAGGTGAAGAAGAATTTCATAAACACAGCGTGGTTTTCTCACAAGAGCTCAAATGTGTTTACGCTTGCTCTTAAGTGACGAAGGTCTTTAGAGGAACCAGGTTTTGCAGAGTGGGTTTACATGCCCTGAAGTTATGTGGTTATTGTAGTAGTCACACGTTAGCATTAGCATTGGTTGCTTTGCTGAATTAGTCAGCTGGGTCGTAGCCAACAGACTGGAGTCTCCACAGATGAAACACCACAGACATGGTGGATATGCAGACGAAACAAAACAACAGTTAGAGGCTGCGGTTGTTAAATTTGGTCTCACTGGTAAATTGGAGTTTTCATTGAATGTCTTAGAAGAGGGGACATGAGCAGTGGACCTCAGCTGTTCGTATGTGGAGCCATTTTCATGTACAGTCTGTTCTTCCATATGAGGTTTGTTGGAGATTCATGGGACAAAGCTGCCATTGTCTGTGTTGCTTCCTCGGGCAGCTCATTGAAACGTTCCTCTCCTCTCTCTCGTCCAGCCCCCGGAGCGACAGATTGTGGTGGGGATCTGCTGCATGATGAAGAAGTCCAAGTCGAAGCCAATGACCCAGATTCTGGAGAGGCTCTGCAGGTTCGAGTACATCACTGTGGTCATCTTCCCAGAGGACGCCATACTCAACGAGCCTGTGGAAAAATGGCCTCTGTGTGACTGCCTCATCTCCTTCCACTCCAAGGGTACCCCACAAACACACACACACACACACACACACACACACACACACACACACACAAAAACATTTTTATGTGGTCTATATGAATTATGTTTCCTGCCGTAGTCATATCAGTAGTCTTGGTTTAAAAGTTGCGTCGAACAAAGTCAAATAAATCTGCACACACGATCACATCACATGTTGTGTGTACTGTCTGTATGATCACACAGGCTCAACTGCCCGTCCATTTACACACTAAACAGAGAGCCTGTCTTGTCGTACAACGTCTCAGTGTCTCAGCCGTTACGACTCTGATCTTGTTTTCCTTCATTGTATCATCTCTCACGTGTATTTATGTCGTCATTTCTCCTCACGTGAACCAGGATTCCCGCTGGATAAAGCAGTGAGCTACGCCAAACTGAGAAACCGTCTGCTCATCAATGACCTGAACATGCAGTACTACATTCAGGACAGGTACTTCTGCATACCTAACTGTATAGTTCCAGGATGCAAATCAAAGTGAGGCTTGATATACGATGTGTTCGTATGTATTCTCTAACAGGAGGGAGGTGTATCGCATCCTACAGGAGGAGGGGATAGATCTACCACGTTATGCTGTGCTGAACCGTGACCCAGATAAACCAGATGGTCAGTCTGCCAGCTCACTACTAATACTTGCTGTGCTACTTATTCATATATATATTTTACTGTACTGCAGTTACCATCACATGGGGAAACTCAGTAGAAAGCTGGTGATATTCTCTCCACTTTGGTTTAACTCATAAAGCCTTTTGCTCGTCCTGACAGAGCACTGCAGCATCCTGAGGCCATTCATTTAACACTGCATTGGTTTTATTTCAGCTTGTGGATAAATATAGTATCAAATGTGAAGCAGTTGCAAGTGTACCATACTTAAGCTCTGTGATATGATGGGACTGTCAGCCGGGTCCTCTGTCCCTGGACGGATGAGCCATCAGATGTTGGACGGTGAAGACTCTTTTTGTAACCACCGATGAACATCACATGATTCAAAGTGCAGAGCTGCTTCACAGGGCTCCAGAGTAAACACTCAGGGGGCGCGTGTCATCTGTGTATATTGGAGGGGTAATGAAAGGGTGTCCTGGCACACAGAAACATTTGCTGTCTGCGTGTGTGTCTCAGAGTGTAACCTGGTGGAGGGAGAGGACCATGTGGAGGTGAACGGGGAGATATTCCAGAAGCCTTTCGTTGAGAAGCCCGTCTGCGCTGAGGACCATAACGTCTACATCTACTACCCCACCTCTGCTGGAGGTGGCAGCCAGCGACTCTTCAGAAAGGTCTCTTGACTTTGGCCGTCATGGCTTATTTTTCAGTCTATAAAGTCAGCTGAAAGGCTAATCACAAAAGAGTTGTAACATCGGCTCAGCACCAGTTTTCTGTTGTCATGATGGCCACTTTAAACGACCATTACATTCATACTGTGCTGTTTATATTGTGGCTCAAACAGAGCGACCAGTTTCTCTCCCAGTGAGCTCCAGTGACACACCGGAGCATCTTTTTGCTCTCATTTATGGTTTTGACTCGTCAGGTTTCTCGTCAGACTCGAACCCTCTTCTTCTCTCAGAGTTATATTTGGAAAAGTGCTACTGGCCTGTGGCTGGTCTTGACATTTTCTGTTTAGTATTAACGGCGACTGTTAATCAGTTGAACAGACTAGAACACACCAGGCACTGACCTGCACAGCTTAATAGCTTCTCTTGTAATTATACGTGGGTCCATTGCCCCGCCAGAGAAAGAGCAGCATCATAAATCAGATGCACTCTGTCAAACATGGAGCTGCGGCCTTTAACTCAGGCTGTGATGGATGTTATACAGACTGCAGTGGAACAGCTGTACCAGACAGAATCACATCATTCTTCACTCATTGTGTGATTTGATCAGATCGGGAGCCGGAGCAGTGTGTACTCACCAGAGAGCAGCGTGAGGAAGACGGGCTCGTACATCTACGAAGAGTTCATGCCAACAGACGGCACCGATGTGAAGGTAGAGTACGGACACAGTACCGAGGTGGAAGATGAGACAGTCGAGTACTTATTGACACATATTACTTTTTAGCAGATAGAGGAGTAAAGACCTTAGAGGGGCTATTTCAGGCACCCTGATTCTGGAAATGAAGGTCCCAGGTGGAAGCTTTAGATTTCGGTGTTGAGAAAACTGAAAAAAGCTCAATTCACTCCTGATTTCAAGGTCGATTTTGAATGAATTCAGCAACTGTGGCAGCATGTTTTGTTCTCAGCTGCACAGATGACGTCTGTTGAATGTGTTACTGCTCTGATTTCCACCTCTGAATGGCCTCTTCTCCATGGCGACGGCGCCCGAGGCTCATTAGTATGGTAGTTTTTAAGGCCGTCTACCATGCAGATCCTCTTAGAAACAAAGCTGAAATAATTTAAGGTAGTCGTCATATCATAAACTTACTGATTGTAAGTTGGTTTTTGTGTGGATGTTGTTTAAAGAAAAAACTGATATTGTAATGCATGTTTTTTTTGTGCTGTGGGACAATAGTGATTTCATTCAGCGTCGCCTGTTGGATCAACGCTGAGTGAACGGTCGTGTTTGTGGGTCTTTCATGTGACCTCAGGTGTACACCGTGGGGCCAGACTATGCTCACGCTGAGGCCCGGAAGTCCCCTGCTCTGGACGGGAAGGTGGAAAGAGACAGTGAGGGGAAGGAGGTCCGCTACCCCGTCATGCTCTCAGCCATGGAGAAACTGGTGGCCCGTAAGGTCTGCCTCGCGTTCAAGGTAAGCACAGGCGCTGGTGATGAGGTCTGGTTCATCCCGGTTTACTCATGGCTTCACTGTGGGGGTGCGTACTGATACTGTGGCATTTGTTATTGTCTCGCTGCAGCAAACTGTGTGCGGCTTCGATCTTCTCCGAGCCAATGGACACTCTTACGTGTGTGACGTCAACGGTTTCAGCTTTGTGAAGAACTCAATGAAGTACTATGACGACTGTGCCAAGATCCTCGGGTACCGTGCCTATCTTTGTGTCGTTCCTCATCCGCCGGGCTGTTTTCTCCCGAGTTCGCTCTGATTAAATTTGTGTCTCTTCAGGAACATCGTGATGCGTGAGCTGGCTCCTCAGTTTCAGATTCCTTGGTCCATCCCTACTGAGGCAGAGGACATCCCCATTGTTCCCACCACGTCAGGGACCATGTGAGTCAACGGCAGTCCGAATGGTGTCACAGGTTGATGTGTCTGTGAACTGTTTGTACCTGTTGACGTCTTCTAAAGCAGATGACTTCAGTTTAACTGCTGTAGACATTACAGTCTCCAGGAGACAAACCAACACAAAGAGTCTAGTTAGTCTGGGAGTGCTTTGTGTTGTGTCCGTCCTCTGTGTCTTTAGGTTGTCCTCTCACAACAGACCCTGTTTGTAAATGTTCTGTACAGTTGTTTGAAGTTTCTGTGTTCAGCAGAGGTGAAATAACTGATGTTAACCTCACTCTCACACTCAGGATGGAGCTCCGCTGTGTCATCGCTGTCATCCGACATGGAGACCGAACACCCAAACAGAAGATGAAGATGGAAGTTCGTAACCCCATGTAGGTCATCTGTTACTGCCTTCCTGTTCACTGCAGTGATCGTTTAGAGTTTTGATTCATTCACAGCTTGTCTTTGTTTCATCCAGGTTCTTTGATCTGTTTGAAAAATATGGCGGATACAAAACAGGGAAATTAAAGCTGAAGAAGCCAAAACAACTGCAGGTAACATGTAGCTCTGACACTGCGTCTCCCAGCCTGAGTGTGATTGACTTTGTCTGTTAGATCTCTGACAGCTTGTTGCTCTGAACCTCAACAGGAGGTGCTGGACATCACACGGCAGCTGTTAGCAGAACTAGGACAGCACAATGACTGTGAGATAGAAGAGAAGAAGTCCAAACTGGAGCAGCTGAAGACTGTTCTGGAAATGTGAGTTACGAGTAAACTGGGTCACGTCATTAACCACCAGCCCCCGATCTCAGTCAGTTCAATCATTTCTAGGTCATTTCAGCCAAACACGACTCCAAGAGCATTTGATGAGCTGCTGTTTATTTCCTGTACGCAGAGAAACTAAGACAATGGAGCACAACTTAAATCATGTGTTCCTAAAGACTCTACGGATATCTGTGTTCACAGCTGAGAATGACAGGTTGTTGGATTTTGGGATTACTAGCATGGAACTACATTCCTGGTCCTGTTTTTACACTAGTCACCATATTGTTGTTGGCAGCCCCCCAGCTTGTGACCAGAAGTGGAAGAAGGCATAAAACCATGGTTTTCCATAAATAGCTTTTATTGAATCCAGATTTTTTTTTTCCATTTTCTTGCTAATAAAGGTATGGCCACTTCTCTGGGATCAACAGAAAAGTGCAACTAACGTACCTGCCCCATGGGCAGCCCAAAACCTCAAGTGAGGAAGAAGGTAGGAAGACGTTAACAGAATTTTTACTTCCTATTTAAAGTAGTTTGTTGCTGAGCTCAAGCTGTGACTGTGAGCTGCTCTGGATTCGTTTTCAGACACGCGTAAGGAAGGTCCGTCTCTGCTGCTGGTGCTGAAGTGGGGAGGAGAGCTGACTCCTGCTGGCAGAGTGCAGGCTGAGGAGCTGGGAAGAGCCTTTCGCTGTATGTACCCTGGAGGACAAGGTGAGAAACACAGTTTTCATAATGACAAAAGTCATGGAGTATTCCTTTGCTGTAGCTGTTGATTAACTAGCTGTTATTAAAAAAAAACCTTAGTAACCACCAGGTGATGGAAAATAAACGTCACAGATCTTTGATCAGTGTTTGTTAAGGAGGTGTTGAAAAGTTGAGTTAAAGCACAACATGCACATATTGAAGTGACAAATGAAACAAGATGCTGCTGTAATAGAATCAAATCCTTGTGCAAACAGAAGGGATATAAGAGCAAAGGCGTGGATGGATTAACAGGAATCAGGATTTAAAAGATAAAAAGTTCTATGAGACATAAAGGTTGTTGAAGCTCTTTGCAAGAGAACATGAGATGATATAAACAAAGAAATCCTGGACAGGGAAAGTGACACTCGCATTAAAGCAAGGCAAGCACTTTGGTCCAGGTGCAGAGGAGTCGCAGAGCTGCAGCTGGGGTGCAAAGAGTTCAGATGGATGAGATTTAATACCAAAGAGATCACAAACTGCTTGTTATGCACAAAAACGGCCATTTGTCCAGATACAGTTTTCAGTGACATTTTATACCAGCAAGGTGTGTGTCTGTAATCACTGTTGTTTGTGTTGCCACTGTGTTTTTGTAGGAGACTATGCTGGCTTTCCAGGCTGTGGGTTACTGCGGCTACACAGCACCTACAGGCATGACCTGAAGATATACGCGTCTGATGAAGGCCGAGTGCAGATGACAGCTGCAGCCTTCGCTAAGGTTTGCACTATTCTGACATCCTCTGAGCTGCTCTGTTCAGCTTTCAGTCTGTGGCCAGTTGAAAGCTTTGAGCTTTGTTGTAAACATCAGTAAGCAGTTACTTATTTCGTTTACTAGAGGTAAATCTTTATCTTTACAAATGTGAATGTCAAATGTCAGTTTAAAGAAAATACTGTGTAGTTAAAACAGGCTGAATAGAAAGAAAAGAGCACCACCTGCAGAGTCTCAAATGGCAGGAAAGTCAGGTGTGTTTTGGAGGAAAGCAGGTGTTCTGAAGAGGAAAACATCCTTGACAGAGTTGGTACCTGCCTTTCAGAGCAGCTTCTTTAGCTTTACTGAAGAGCTACTGAGTGAGTTCCAGCACTGTCAGCTGCTGATATGTATTAACTGAAACTAAACTGTCGCCGTGTTATGTGGTAAACTGTGCTCACAGCGTACTTGTATGGTGATTATTTCTCTGCATCAGTAACAAGTCACAGGTTCGCTCTTCGTTTTGTTTGTGCGTCGGTGCGAGCAGGGTTTGCTGGCTCTGGAGGGCGAGCTGACGCCCATCCTGGTGCAGATGGTGAAAAGCGCCAACATGAACGGGCTGCTGGACAACGACAGCGACTCGCTGAGCAGCTGCCAGCACCGCGTCAAGGCCCGGCTGCATGAGATTCTGCAGAAGGACCGGGACTTCACCGACGAAGACTTCGACAGGGTGAGAAGCCGACTGTGTGAACACTGCGTGTTTGACATCGTACCACTGCAGCTACTCCTCACAGACTGCAGCTGAAATAGTCATATATTCACACGTCTGAGCATAATCTACAAATTAAATGAGATTTTTTACTGTTTCCCACAGTATTGTTTGACTGAGAGGTTGATGTGTCCAGACAAGGGGTAACCTTTCCACCCGGGTGCCCAACAGTCTGTGGCCGTATCTCCTTTGATCATTCAGAGGATTACTAAGCTGTCCTAATGAAAGCAGAAAGGATTGTATTTCTCGAGCTAACTGTTTGCAGATTAATTATATTTCTTCATCTTGTTCTGTTAAATGGCAAAATTACACTAATTTGTGTGCTTTAGCACTCTCAGGCTTTTCAGGTCTGCAGTCGGTATTCATTTGTTCTGTGCAGCTGATTTTTAATGACAGTACTTTGTGCTTTTTCTTTTCGTGTGTGTGACAGCTGGCCCCGACCTGTAGTGCCTCTTTGGTGAATTCAATGAAGATCGTCCAGAACCCAGTGGCCACATGTGACCAGGTCTACGCCCTCATTCAGAGCCTCACCTCCCAGATCCGCAAAAGGATGGAGGACCCCAAGTCAGCTGGTGAGCTTTAGAAAGATCTCAAGGTTTCCGGCTTTCAGGTTTGATGACCCTGAAAATAAAAGGACAGATTTCTCTTACAGCCTGAGGTATTCAGCCATGTGGGTGTTTTGGTTTGATGTGCGCAGATTTTAAGATTTAAGGATTTATTTGTCTCTAATAGATGAATGGATATTCATTTGTGGCTTTCAAAGCATTGAGAAGTGACCTTTGAAAGAATCAGTATCATCGTACTTTGCGACAGCTTGTACTGGAGCTAATTTCTATCACATTGATCAGTTATTCATCCAGTGAAAATCTTGAATGAATCTTCTCACCTGTCACCAGACCTGCAGCTGTACCACAGCGAGACGCTGGAGCTGATGCTGCAGCGCTGGTCCAAGCTTGAGCGAGACTTCCGCATGAAGAACGGCCGCTACGACATCAGTAAAATACCGGACATTTACGACTGCGTGAAGTACGATGTCATCCACAACGCCACCCTGGGCCTGGAGGACACGCTGGAGCTGTTCAGACTGTCTCGAGCTTTGGCTGACATCGTCATCCCGCAGGTGAGAGCGAGAGGAGGAGTAGCAGGGCAGAGAGGAGGTGATGCACCTGGACCGCTGCAGTGAAACTTCCTCTTGAGCTTTCTGTGTCTGAGGATGCTTCCAGATTTTCTGTTTTCTGATGAGAATTTAAGATAAGCTCAGAGAGCCGTGAGGAAAGCACTGGAAAAAGTCACATGTATTTACAGTGAAACACCTGGAAGGGCTGATAGATGTGAACAGTTCCTGTTCCCCTTAAGATAAAGTTTTGTTGCTGATTTAACTTCACTTTCTTCTCCTTCACCTTGTGATTAAAACTTCTTTGAGACCAATGACCTGTTTTAACATACTGTGAAAAAGTAATTAACACTCAAAAGTTGTCAGAGGAATCACCAATTCAGAGCTTCTGCAGTGTTTTTAGCACGTTTTTCTGTTTTTGCAGGAATACGGCATAAATAAAGTGGAGAAGTTGGACATAGCATATGCTTACTGCCTCCCACTGGTCAGAAAGATCCAGCTTGACCTGCAGAGGACACATGAGGACGAGTCGGTCAACAAGCTGCACCCTCTGTGAGTCCCAGGAGAAGATTTGATTCACTGAGGGTATTTCAGAGCATCTAGAACAGGGGTGTCTTGTTTGCAGGTACTCTCGTGGAGTGATGTCTCCTGGGCGCCACGTCAGGACACGTTTGTATTTCACCAGTGAGAGCCACGTCCACTCCCTGCTCAGCATTTTCCGTTATGGAGGTTTGCTGGATGTAAGCAGCCGAACATCAGTCCTGCACAACTTTGAATGTTTCTCAGGTGAGGCTGAAAGTTGAAACTGAGGTTTTCTCTGTGTGTGTGTGTGTGTGTGTGTGTGTGTGTGTGTGTGTGTGTGTGTGTGTGTGTGTTTCCTGACAGGAGGAGAAGGACCAGCAGTGGAAGCGTGCCATGGATTACCTCAGTGCCGTCTCTGAACTCAACTACATGACTCAGATAGTCATCATGCTGTATGAGGACAACAATAAGGTAGTGTTGGTTTGTTTTTTTGTTTATTTATCTGTACAGGCTTCATTCAGCTTCACGTTGGAGATTGTCTCATGGTCTTGGTTGCTCTCCCTATAGGACCTCTCCTCAGAGGAACGTTTCCACGTGGAGCTTCACTTCAGCCCTGGTGTGAAGGGCGTCGAGGAGGAGGAGAACGCGCCAACCGGCTTTGGCTTCAGGCCCGCGTCGGCGGAGGTAGCGCGGCAGGTAGGATCACATCCGAGCGTTTCCACCATGCTTTTCTCCTGCAGGGAGCAGCATGTGCATTCCCTCTTCTTCTCTGCTCACTCAGAACGGGCAGAAACAGACGGACCCCGGGAGCCTGGAGGACCTCTCTCGAGATGAGACCGACCGCGCCGTGCCGCTGTCTGAGCCAATCACCATTCAGAGGAGGTCCCCGCTCATACGCAATCATAAGACTGGATCCATGGAGGTGAGTAATCCAAAGAGCTAGATTTGTCTGTGAAGCACTGTCAAAAATCACATCACTGGTCTGTTTAGCCTCCACAGAGGTGGGTTATCCCTTTTAGATGGTTATATAACGAGCGTGTTTTACTGACCCAGAGCTGCTCTGCTGTGGTTTTGGCCTCTCCTCCTGCCAAAGGTCATATTTCACTCTGCAAAGTAGCAGCCAGCAATGGAGACTGCTGCATGATATCAGATACACCAAGCTACCACTGTCTGACGTGTGTGTGTGTGTGTGTGTGTGTGTGTTTATTTTCCACCAGGTTCTGTCAGAGACATCATCCTCCAAAGTGGGCAGTTATCGTCTCTTCTCGCTCTGCTCACGTCAGTCTCCCGAGATGAAACAAAGTGGATTAGGTAGGTGTCATACTGCCCCGTCTCCATGGCAACTGTGCGTATCGATGACGTGTGGCATTTGGAGTGGGCGGGACGGGCGGGACGGGCTTCATTTGACGACTTTTTTCCTGGGAGGACGGTAATGGAAGTACTGCATTGTGAGGGCTGTGTGTGGAGACGCATGCAGGCAGCTCGTTCCTCCTGGTGGAGATGTACATGTCAAACACAGTTCGTGTGTTTAACACATCCACTTGTTTGTGAAGAAAACTACTCCCAAATACAAGACTAATGAGAAAATGGCGGCTGCATTTTCAACCCGTTTTGGGATCTAAGTCATTCTTCATGAAACATTTTGCATCCAACGATCGTCCAGTTTAGTAACTGTGATGTGAAATTCAAAGGCAGGAGCAGCGACTAAAACTAGTCCAGTTTCCAGGTCAGAGACGACCCTCCTCCTGGAACAGAGTCTGTTTTGCATGGAGAATCCCCTTTTGATTCCAGCACTGTAAATGTTTGCATGGAAGATGAGCCCAGTGGTTTTAAAATGCTCTCAGTGTACAGCTGTTTTTCCATTCACGTGAACTAAATGTGATGAAAACCATCAAATATTTGTACCAGAGGCATGTTCACGTCCTCCACTGAGGCGTTTAAGTGTTCACCTTTACGTAGCTCCATACAGATTAACCTCTCTCCATCGCAGTGAGCCACTTTCCCCCTTCAGCGTAATCCTGAAAGAATGACTGACGTAGTGGCTGATAAAAGAAAAATCCACCCAAGTTGCATTTCTGTGTCCATTTTGTTGTTTGCTGGTCAGTTTTTCTCGTCGCTGTCGCAGGGTGTGTGTTGAGGCATATGATGCGAACACACGTAGCTCTGCTGTCCAAACACCAGCGACAAACATCCAGATTTGGCGTCAGTGCCTCAGATTTAACGAGCAGCTGCTGCTTTTCGCTGTTCAACAGTCACACAGGAAGAAAATTTCTCAGAGAAAAGTCACAAAGAGCGATTTCATTCTGTTGCTTCTGCCTCTGTTTTTTCTTTCTGTGCTGCTCTCTTGTGCTCTTTGTTTGAACTGCTCAAACAAAATCGCACTTGAACGTATCACAAACTGATGAGAAGAACAGGATTTCCGGGTGGATTTTTCCTTTTGGCCTCGTACTCTGACATAGTGGCTAAACTCGTAAAGCTTCTCCTGTTGGGGGGATGGAGAGCGGTGTTGGTACAGGATGCATGGTCTCCTCTGGGTCATTGTGTCTGTCTGCCTGTCTGGTTTTCTCTGTGTCTCTGTCTCTTTTTCTCTCTTTCTGTCTCTCTCTGGATAGTTGTTTGAGTAACAGCATGATATGTAGCGGTAACTAACCCCCCCGCCCCCCTCGCAGGCTCTCAGTGCGCCGGGCTCTTCAGCACCACTGTCCTAGGTGGGTCCTCTAGCGCCCCTAACCTGCAGGACTACGCACGCGCACATCGCAAAAAATTCTCCACTGGCAGTCTGTCCTACAAAGACGGTACGTGCTTGAGACGGCGCTCCTTCACTAACCTGCACAGGGCAACAGCAGATCAGTGTCTCACACCTGTCCTCTCAAATGTGAAGCATTGTTAGTTTGACATCCTCAGCCATGCCTTGTGGGAAAACTGGGCACAAACGTGTACTGTAGGTAGGTTTAGTACGAAGAAGTAGTGGTAGTACAACTAGAACATGTGAAATAGCAGCAGTAGAGGATTACAGAACGTGCTCTGTGAGAAGCAGTAGATACTGTATGTATGCTCATACATCGATTTTATAGTTATGTTTTGAGTAATTTCTGCATTTTTAGACTCCATATTCATTGTAGCCACCAAACCCACTGGATTTTTCCATCTTTTTATTTTTCTTCACACCGCTTTGAGTAAAATTGGTGTATTTCTTTTTAGCAGTTTGTATACATGCTGCCTCAGGCCCAGCTTAGTCGAGACTTTAGATGTTTGTGTGAAGACGATAAAAGGAAATGTGGCAAACTGATGAGCTTTACCAAGAGGAGCACGCCTCAGCAGCTTTATCAAAGGCAGTATGCAGGCGTGTTGAGTTTAGTGGAGGACAGTCAGTATACACTGGTGGAGTCATGTTCTTTTGTCTGATTGTGTTCTTTTGTCAGCTGCAGCATTAAGTGTGCAGAGATCACAGTTGCCGTCTTCAGACGTTAATGAGTGTTCTGAGAGTTTGTTAGTTTGAGGTGTTACTGACAGCTTGATATTTTTCAGTAGCACACAGTATGATTTTACTTGATTTTTCTAGATCTACTGCATGTATGAAGCAACTGATCATCAGTACGTGTCCGCTAACTGCCCCTCATCCTCAGAAATCATGACCTCTCCATGTTTTTTTGTTCTGTTTTTGCATGATCCATGGCTGCAGTGACGTCCTAATACAGTCTGTTCAGTGTCCGATTTTCCCACATTTACACACTGAAGATAAACTCAGTTAAAGAGCCAACACGCTGACATAAACATACAAGATGCTCCCAAGAGAAACATGATAATCTGATGTCTCTTGTGACTCAGTAGCAGAAGTCAAACAGCAGTTTAACGTCCTCATCAGTCATTGTTTTTGAACATAAATCTGAATATGTTGATGGAGTTAGAAAGCCAGGGCCTACCTGTGTGAAGATATTATTCAAAAATTTTTTTGAATAATACTTTATGTTAAACAGTCCATGTGAAATCAGCGAGGCAGCATGGCCGTCGTGCTTTGCTCCGATCGTGTAGCTGACATTGATGTCTGTCGTCATGTCGTCCAGTAGGTGTCACTGTGGTACTGTACAGACTCTCAGTGTCCTCTCAGCTGCCATCCTCCTGGTTGTCTCACATGTAGCCTTGCTGTTGGTCTTTGTCATCCATCTTGTTACACCTCAGTTTCAGGAATCAAAGGAAGCTTTCCAGCCCGGATGCAGTCAAATACAAAGCGAGCCGTCTCAGTGCATGCTCCTCTGTGAGTGCAGTGTCGGTGTCTTTTTCAATTATTTTTTCCATGCTGAAGCATCTCAACCTGGTCAGGTTCACCAGTCGGTAGGTTTCAGTGTTCGTGACAGACAGGCTGAACGGCATTTGAACATTGACGGGTTTGTGGTTTATGTCGTGATGGTCAGAGCTCAAGCAGGACGAGGGAGGGAAAGCACCGTCAGACCTGGGTATCGGCCTTGTTTGTGGAGGGTTTCTGTTTCTTGGTGTGTACTCTTCACTCCTTCAGTTAAAACATTTCATCCCACGTTGTCATCAGAAGATGTTCCATCACGTGTTGCCCCACAGCCATCTTCAGACATCTTCAAACATCAGATGTGTGTTAACAGAACCTTCAGCCAGGCCTTCCTCACAAAGCGGATCAGCTAGCTCTGATTCTTAGACCACTCTTCTGTCCACTGCTGCGTCCACATTAGAAAAGATCAGGGAAAGGACAAAACATGATATTCAAGTTACTGTGGCTCAAAGTAACACTAGTGAATTTTTTTTTTTATTTCCTCAGAGTTGTTGTCTATGCCGGCAGTAAAACGATTTTCTGTGTCGTTTGCAAAGCATCCGACTAATGGTACGTCTGCTTCTTTCAAGTATTTTTCCACTTCACCTCCCTTTGTCTTGCATGTCTTCAAACTTTTGTTTTTTGACCTTGGGTTTTTTCCACATGGCCCTCCAGCATTCCAGGTTTCCGTTATTTTATTTTTTTTTCTAATGGTTTAATTTATTTCTTTTTTTGTTTACCCATATGCTTTGGACTCTTTTCTAACACTACCTGACATTCTCTTTCTAATCAGGGTTCCCACTGGTCATTGAATTTGTGAAATATCAAGAAATTAGGAGACAGGGAATGTCAGCACGCTCTCACAAAGACCTCATAGTGTGTCCTCACACTGATCACAAAAAGCACCAGATTTCAGCAGGGATTAAAGGGAATAATGTCCACTTAACAGCCAATAGCAGCATTTTTCTTACCTCCTGTTCAAACTGCAGTCAGCATTTAATAAACATTCAAAGCAAAACCTACATTTAACATTGTGACTGGACTCAGTTTGTCCTGTTATGTCAGTCATGTAATTGTCTGACAGTTCCCTAATTTCCACCTGAGTCCAGTTTAGATCAGATGGTTTACTTCCCTTCATGTTTTCTGCAGTTTGTAGGATCAAACCAGCCTGGATCAATAAGTGTGTTTACAGTCACTGCAGTGTTTTGATTCATTGATCACCTTGTACGGGAGAAAGCTGGTTTCTATTAGAGATACAAGCTAACAGACAGACCCTCATGTCCCCGTCAAATCAACAAAACAGTATTAAACGATTGTATATCTCTTGTACATCCAGGCTGAATCTGACTTCATTTTGGCTAACTAGCTTAGCTTAGTTAGTTTATCGTCTCCCAGTGCATCATTGCAGCTGTGACAGTGAGCTGTTCTGTAGACCTGCTGTTCACGTGGTGCGCAGTGGTTTCTGTGGTTAAATGATAAACTGAACAGTTGACTCGTACTAATCATCATGGTTTTGTTTCATCACTGCCAGGCGTAGTCACAACGGCGAGTTTCTCATCTTTAAAATGCAGGATTGTGTGCACGCCATGGACACTGCTTCTTTCCTTCCTCTGTGGAATTGGCGAGGACAAATATACACACTCAGAATTGGACACTCAAATAAAATGGCGGACAGAGTGCATCATGTCATAAACAGGAGTCATTACTGGAGGAATTTCTCTTGGCTTCGTGTCTCCTTGTTTGCAGAATGAATAGTCCTTAAAGGTCAAACCTTAAGCAACACTTGTAGTATAAAGAGTAACTTCATTGTGAGACCAGCACATTTTGGTTTGTGTGTTTTGGTTTGTGAAGGGCCACTTTAAATTCGTGTTGCACGTTCATGAAGTTTGAGGACTTGCAAGAGACAAAGAAGGTTCAGACTTTTAGTCCAACAGCAGCAGATCGTCCACGTCAAACGCAGCTCAGTAGAGTCTTCGTCTGATCCTCCCTCACTGGTGAACATACTCATAGTTTGCAAGACAGACGGCATCAGACAACTGTTTCCACAGGCTGCGAAGAGGCTCCTGTGACCAATAAACCAACTTAGAAAACTCAGTTCAAATCCCTTTTTATTTTAGAAAAGCGATATTCTTCAATAATGAGTGAACCCTGGGGGTCTCATTCCTTCATTTAAACTCTGAAAGCGTCATCCCTCCTCATGGTTTCATGTTTAAAAAGCAGCGTAACAAAGCAAAGAGCCGAATGATGGAAATTCATAGTGAATAAAGGGTGGGAACCCTGTTTAACATCCTGCATACAGTTTGTGAATTGATCACCATTACCCAATAATTCCGTTTTTTTCCCAGTGGATAGATGTGTGTGGGTGTGGGTGTGTGTGTGTGCATGTGAACACAGTAATTACAGGAAACACACACCTGTTGCCATCATTGTAGAGGATGTGAACTGAGCTCATTGTTGAACTGCCACCAACAGCACACTGAATGTTTAACCCTTCCTCTGACCTCAGCTTCATGCCCCCCCTCAGTGATGCTAACCTGTTAGCTGCCTGAACGATGTGGATCGAAGGACGACACGGGTCAATCGCAGCTGATTGAACCAGGATCAGCTCTTATTGGCAAACAGGGGAAGGGTTAAAGCATCGTTCATCCCATCTCCTGTGTCTGTTCTGACTGAAGCGTCAGTCCGTTTGTTTGGATTCACGGGCTCACGTGTGCCTCTGAGTGTCTTCAGTGGTTGTCCAGTGTGTTCCAGACTTGAAAAAGGGCAAATTTTCAATTATTAATGAAGAAGTGTAATGAACGTCTCCACTTTTATTGATTTTGGATCATTTTCTTGAGTACTGACGGTCAGACAGCGGGGAAGCATAGACAGTAAGATATTAACGTTGTGGTTGTGAACCTCTGCAGCTCAGCTGGCTTTCCTGTCCGTCCGCTCAGGACTGCTTTAGACGCATTCAACAGGCACATTTTGGTCAGTCTGGACTGTGTTTATCTTCTCTGTTTCTGGGTTGAATACCCAAGTTGGATTGCTTTGTATGCACATGAAGAATTTTCTGTCTTTGCGGTGTTTCGCTGGCAAGTTTCTGTGAGAGGCGACCCGTCAACCAGAGCAGCGACGTGTGAAAACTCAAATCACATCGAGTGCAACCTCCACACACGATATTAGCATGTTTTTCTCTGATACATATCATTCACCGCAGGAACACAAGATGACACATCCACCGTAGCAGTGGCTCCATCTCTCTGGTGCACTGGCAAAGGTACAGCGGCGCCCAGCGATGCGATGTGCCGGACCCAAAGTCCGGCTGCAGCTTTGTCTGAGCAGCGTCGGAGGATGGCTTCAGCTGTCCAACGTGTTTGTTAATGCGGACGCAAGATTGGTCTGCTCAGCAGCTTCTGCAGAGTTTCTTTGGAGAGGTGGCTGCAGAGCACCGCCTCTTCCTGGAAATGTACCGAGTGTCACTTGCTCCTTGGTGGGTTCTCTTGAATTGGATCAGGGTTGTTTTCGGTATAATTTAACAGTATAAACGTTTCTGAGTGTCTGCAGAGGAGCAACATGACGTTTTTCTTTTCACTGTCTTGTTCTGGGCTTTGCTGAAGCGCTGGATGATGTTTATGGAGTTGCTTGGTATGAGTTGCTGCTTTTCTGATCTTTGGCTGTTGGCGGTCAGGAGAAGCTGTTGGCTGCCTGTTGCCTTCACACACACACACACACACACACACACACACACACACACACACACACTCCACCTCTCCTCCCTCCTCCCTCTCTCTCCAAACTCGTTTCCCCTCTCACCTGTATCGCACCTCAGTCCTCTCTCCTCCTTCCTCCTCACTCATATCCTATCGTTTCATGCCTGTTGTACTGCTCCTCCTCCTCCTCCACTGCTCTGTCCTTCTTCGCTCTCCCTCTTCTTCCTCAGAGCCCTTGGAGGAGCACCATGTGGCCCAGTTGTTGAGGCGTTTCTCCACCGACCTCAGCCTGGGCCGCCACCTCTCTCTGGATGGGGCGCTGGCCCACCACCTCCACCAGTGCTCCTACCACCTCCGCCTCTTCCGAAACTGGCTCATCTCCGGCCAAGACCCCCTAGAGTACCTCCACGGTCAGCCCCTGGCCCCGCCCTCCATACCCCCAGCCTCACACCCTGTTCAACCACTGCTCACGGTTTAGTTGGGACTGTGCCTGTTCTGTGGTTGACTCTCATGCTTTGCCTCTTGATGTTTCTGCATGCTTGCCTGTTTCTGTGGTTATGCAGATTGCAAGCTGGAGTGGTGTGAGCTGTTTGGGGTTTTTGGGCCGTTTTTGCGACTAATATCCTCCCCCTCTGCTGTGGTGTCAGTTGCTTCCCCCTCTTTTCTCCAGCCTGTAGGCGCTCAGAGTTTGTAAGTCGAGTGTTTTTACTTATTTTATGAAGGATCAGAGAATCTTAAACCACATGAAACAAAATTGAAGCCACATTTTTTAGAATTTAAGCAAAACAATATATGAAAGTAAGGCTTCAACTACCAACCATACTCATTATCCAATAATTTCCTTCACTGTCAGTCTATTCATTGTTTGCCCTTTAACTCACCCACAGCCTAAAGATGTCATAGAAGACTCAAAAGAACAGTAAATATTCTCATTTGAGCCATTTTTTCGATTTTTGGTAGTTTTGCAGAAAATTAACTTGAACAATTAATTGAGTGACTGTTTCTCTATGTCAAAAATCATTTTAGTGTCAAAAATAGAGAACTGGAGAAACCTTTCACTTAATTTCTGTAGTATTTTGTACGGTAACTTTTCTTTAAATACAACAAATCATGGTTTTAATCTGTTGACATTTTGAAGGAAAGTCTGAAAGCAACAAAATACCAAAAACTGTGCTTTTAAATGTCAGATTAAAAAGGTGTGATGACTGGCACTCACACTTCAAACACACATTTTACCAACATTTGATGCTTCACACATTCTAATTTCAGACTCCGTGTTCTGGTCTATCCTACTTTCTTTCCTCCTCTCACTCTGTTACAAAAGTACCAAACTCAGTACTAAGCTCATCGGCGGCTCGTGCTCTGTGAATTTACAGGAAACAGTTCTGTCTAATATACCAACACCAGACAAACTGGCTTTGCTGTTGTAATTACAGTAAAACAAACGCACAGCATCTCATTTCCACTGTCACTCCAGCTGGTTGAAGGCTGAGACCACCTAGATGAGAAAGAAACCGCCCTTTATTTATCTTGGCAGGAAACGTAATCATCACAGCAGCAACAGACAAGGGACAATTATTAGTTCACGAAATGACAAACAAGCTCAATAATGAAGCTGCAAAGGAAATGGGAGCAGAGTGTTCGCCCTCACCACCACCCCCTGATGTTTCCATCGCAAGGCCAACATCTGGCACATGGAGGCTCGACACCAGACCTCGATGCGTCTGAGTGCAGACTGAAAATATCAGGTGTCAGAAGTCCTCCTCGAATCTTTGGTCGTATTCTTAGTCTCGTTTGCTTTTTCTTTGATCAGATTCTTCCTGATCTAAATCAGGAGACTTTGCTAATTTTAGGCTGTTTTATTCAGGCAAACTCCTGCTGCTCGAGTTTTAACAAAGTCAAACACTGACAAGTTTCACATGAAGTAAGAACGTGTTTACGTTCCTCAAACTCTGGGTATACCCGCCTCTCCACAGCTCACAGCGAGCAGAAACGTGCACATTCTCCACAAACTGGATGTAAATCAACATGTTTCACAGAGCATCATATTGACTACGTAATATATGAATGTTTACATGTTGAGGTGACACAGAAACAGATGGCTGCGTCTTGGCATCGAGAGTCAAGATGGTTTTATTCTTCCAGCTCTGAACAGATAATCTGCCGTCACCAGCCTGAACCTCCATCTTTCCTAAAGATCCAGACATCACCTTCGGCTCTGCATTCGACTCGGCTGCTCTGTTTGAATTCGACTTGAATGCCAGTTGCTCTCCCACCTGATCTTAACCAGCATGTGATTCCTGCTTGTTTGCTATACTTGCGGCGTCCTCTCGCCGTGTGCAGGCGAGCGCAGTGAAAGCGTCCGGCTCTGAGGCTTCAGACGGTCGAGGCGAGCTGCGGTCTGACGCTTTGTGATCGTGAGCGGCTCTGGTGAGATGCAGCTTGTTGTGAACTAACAGTGGATGAACCGCCTTTGATAACGTGGTGGACCTGAGCTGCAGTCCGGACAGCTTTGACCTCTGTGTGCTGCTGTTAGAGCTGCAGCTTGTGCGTGTTTGGACTGACCGGAAAGGCCGTCGTGATGTTTTTGAGATGTGCTTGCTTTTGCAAATACAGCGAGACGTTTGAGATGCGTAGACTTGTTGCCGTTTGATATGGTGTCATGTTGTCTTGGCGTCCAGCATGGTTTTTGCAACTTGCCTGTGTGGAATTGACCCGTAGAGGCTGGCAGGAGCTCACAGGGGGTTTTGGGCCCGTTCAGAAACAGGAGCAGGATTTCAGAGCAGCAGAGTGTTGAGGTGTAGCGTAGGGGTGGCATCGGGGCGGTGGTGTCGGGTGACAGCTGAAGTGGTTCTGCCTGCTCCTCTTCTGACTGCCCGGTCTAACCGAGGGCTGATGTGCCTGCGGGCGTCATGTCTCTCCTCTGCCGCAGGCTTCGAAGGCTGCTCCATGGTGCCCTCCATCTACCCTCTGGAAACGCTGCACAACTCGCTGTCACTGAAGCAGGTCAACGAGTTCCTCGCCGGCGTGTGCGAGAGCGCCGGGGATCCGCACACGAGGACCACCAGAGGTGAGAAACAAACGCACATTGGTGTTGTTATTATCACCATCATGATCACTTAACTTGACCTGCGGCCCTTGTTTTGTCCCCGCAGCTCTGTCAGCCATGTTTGACTCACACAACCAGCCGTCGGTGGACTCGTACATCCCTCAGAGAGTCCTCTCATCCTCCATCTCTCTCAGATCTCGTTCTGACAGACCTCCTTGGTGTGAGTATCGCAGCGGCTCCTTGTTCACGCTGAGATTTGACATTTCTAGGTTAGCCTCCCTCAGACGTCTGTGGATTATTTATGGAACACAAGTCGTCTATTACAGCCTCACACTTTAGTCTGTGTCGCTGCTGTCTGTCATCTCCGCAGACCCAGTGAACCAGCACACACCTCTTTCCTCGCAATTGAAACCTTATGAAGTTTTGTTTCTTTGTTCTGTTTGATTTTTTTTTCTGTGTTGTCTTTTCTGTCCCTGCAGACAGCAGCGGTCCATCCAGCACAGTGTCCAGCGCTGGACCGTCCTCTCCCACTACAGCCGACACTTCCCCACGCTTCAGCTTCAGCGATAAGATCTCGCTCACCCCTCAGAGCAGCGAGGAGACTCACTCCTCTCAAAACATTTCCGCTCAGCCGCTGCCCGCCGTCGGGTCACAAGCCCTTGACCCAACTTGCCCTGCTGTCTCAAACCCCGGTGAAGTCCCTCTGACTCCAAATAATTCGCCAGAGGATGATGCCGAGCTCTGTGCTGTTACCGGCCACCAGCCTGATAATCCTGAATGCTCACAGGAAGCGCTTGAGGTGCCTCCTGCAGCCGAGGACGCTGCCAGCGGTGCGGTGTCAGATCCTGGCCTGAGACCGCCCTGCTCTGCGTTAGCTGAGCTGGCTCTGGGTCGGATGGAGGGTTACTGCCTCCCGGGCTCCCTGCCTGTGCTGCTGGAGCTCAGAGAGAGCAGCAGCGAGGCGGGCTCCAGCTCCCAGACGCCTCAGTCTCCTGAGGGACCCGACGAGTTCTTTGACACTCAGGAGTCGATGGACTTGTGGAAGGACAGTTCAGAAAGCCTCCCCCGTCCTGAGACGCCTCTAGAGATCGGAGCCACTCAAACAGCCGAGCCTTAGTGCCACAGGGCCTGGAGACCTGCACAACAACAGGCCTCAGATCTGTCAGAAACTACTGTGGTTACATCTGTAACTTCACGAGCATCATCTCTTGGTCAATCATGAGCAGTGAGGCATTGTGACTGCAGCCCAGCGGCCTCCCATCTCCTCCAGCTTGATGACTGTGTGTTGAAAAATGATGAAGAGGCAGCTGATCCTCACACTGGGCTCTGTGTTGGAAAATCATGGCAATGCCTCACATGCTGTTCATTGCTTTTAAAAACCACCAGTGACACCACTGAGCCTCCTCTGACAGTCCACTGTAAAGATGTGGGAAGCCACTTGTCGTAAGCTGAAGCTTTATTGTCAAGTTTAAACTGAACAGCTCTCTGTTACTGTCGCTGTTGCACAAACTCCTTCCTTAAAGCTGCATTGATCCGTTTTTGGCCACTAGGGGGCAGCGATCCACAGCCCTGAGCTCTTAGAGTGAAGCCTGAACGAACTCATCGCTCCCAGTATAGAAGTCCAGTGTTCTCTCGCTTTCTCACTGGTGAGGAAAACATCTGGCATTTAACTGCTAGATGTTCCGCCGTGTTCCCCAGCTGCCCGCTAACATCGTCTGTCTGCCAGTTTGTGCCGGGCAGGCGGTGGACAGTGGCTTCATCGGGGTTTGCTCAGAGCGTTGAGTCTTAACCAAACAGGAAGTGTTTGATCCGTTGTGACCATAAAGAAGCCGATTAATGGAGCTTTAATTCACGTTACGTCTGTCTCTCGTCCTCTTACCCTCAACAGCTGCAGTAGTGAAGTTTTAGCCTTCACGTTTAAAGGTGTCGTATCGTCCATGGCGGTCAGGTGACAGGTAACCGGGCGCACGTCCTGGCATTGAGGCAGCAGTTTATCACCGCCATAGAAGCACAAACTTTTCTGTTTTCTTCGTTTGTTACGTGATTCAGAGACTTAACGTACGAAACAGAAAAATACTATCTGCAGCTCCTCTGCTCTTCATCATACGCCAGCGTCTGTCCTGTGCTGAGCTTCTAAAACCTGCTTCTATGAAACAAAGGCTGAGTGACAGCAGCTGAATCTTCATTACTGCCAGCGAGTGTTTAACCTGCAGGTCAAACCGTGTGTGCACTGCTTACTGCCAAAGTCCTTAAGCCTCATTGAAGATTTAATATAATCAGTAGGAATCGATAGAGGAAATCAAAATAATATTTATTTTGAAATTGCATCTTGAAAAGAAAAAAAGTCTGGTATTTTTGATACCCACATCAGATATTTAATTGTACCATAGCTGTTGTATATGTTTTGTAAATCACCTCATGATGTGGGAAAATCTGAAAGCTGATCTCTCATTTTATCACTGAACAAACAGGAGGGGCATTTTACCTTAAATGTGCTTTTATTGTGGCGAGCAGTCATGTAGCAGGTGTGGATGTGTGTGAATGGGGGGGGGGGCATGCTTGAAGAGAAGTGCGTGGAGGTGCAGTTCTGTGTTCAGTCAGTGGGATTCGTGTTGCGTCGTGTTTGTACTGTAGAGGTGAAATCAGCTGATCTCTGGTCTGTAGATCATCGTGCTGTTTGCTTCAGAGCAGCAGGTGTTTGTTTAAAGGGTCAGTCACTCAAATTACAAAGAGACCCCCAACATTTGGTCTCTGAGCCCGACTGGATTTAGTTAAAGTTTTATTCTTTCAGGTTTTGAGATGCCTGACTGATATTTTCTGTCTGCATGTGTTCAAAATATCTAAAATTCTGTACGTGAAGAGCGACTGAACGCCAGGCTGAACGTCTTTAAATGTTTTTACATCCCTCCGGATTTTTGCTAACTGGACGTTAGCAAAAATCCAGGTGTCGAGGAAGCTTTGAATGAGTGTTACTGATTGGCCGCCGTGCACGTGGCCTGTGGACCTGTGCAGGTCCACACAGCCGGAGCGTCGGTCCTCCACACAGGCCGGCTGAGAGCGTTCGTGTTCGAGACTTCCTGTGTGCGACTTCCTGTTTGCTCTCTGCTCACATGAAAAATAATTTCCAGACGTGAAAATTCATCACACGCAGACATTCAGAGCTGTGAGCTGCACAGATCAAACTGGAGATCCCCTCAGAGGGGAAGTCTTTGTGTGATTTGGTGAAGCGACCCTTTAAAGACCCACCTGAGGATGAACGCTCTGTCATCCAGTAACGCTCCCGCTGAGCTTCTGAACGCTTTGTGAGCTGAAGCGCTCTCGTGTTTCATGTGTGATGTTTGGACCTGCTCGATGCTGAGCGCCGCTTCACATCCGCGGTGTCTTCCTCCGGCCTGTGTCGACTGTACGAGCGGAACGATGTTCTCTGTCTGCTGTTCTTCATCGATCTGTCTGTGTGGACTTACTTTGGTTTGAACATGCACAACATACTGTAAAACTTCCAACAATGTTACAAAATACAGCGATAGGAATGTAAATTCCATATGTGGGTCTGCTTTGTTGTTTGGTTTAGTGATGTGGTTTCTGTTCAAAATAAACCAATAAAATAATCAAGAACATTTCAGGTTAACTTTCCTGAACGCTGAAGACGTTTGTGGTGATGAAGACGTTTTTTGCAGGCCGTCATCCAGGTGGTCTTTCCAGCAGAAGAGGCGAACTGAGGGGAGGTAAATGAAGATGTGGATGAATTCATCATGTCACAGAACACCACTAGATGGCGCTGAATGTGGAAAATTGACAGCAGTTTGATTATAGAAGGTTTGTGTTTGTTTATTCTGGCTGTGGCTGGAGGCGTCGTGTCTTCAGGTCGTCCGTCCATCTGTTCCTCTGTCAGCCTGATGTCTCTGGAACATCTGCGGGGAAACATCACATCTGGCACATGCTGAGCTTTGGTATCAGATGGCTGCTCAGATTTGTAATATTGATGACTTATTTTTTGATCAGATTAATCAAAATTAGAGTTTTGCCAATTTCCCACTATTTAGGCAAAGTTCTACTCGTCTTCATCGACCTGTGTTTTGACATTTCACATAGGAAAAATGTTCCTTTGGTTACATGAAAAAAGGGTTTTTGTAAAATGTTCCTCCAGATGGAAGAAGTATTCAGATGAAAGTATTAAAAAAAAAACTATTATTTGTAAAGATCTTGCTGCAGTTTTACTGGGTAGTTTTATCTTAAAGGACAAACCATATCATCATAGCATATCATTTAAATACAAGTAGAAGTACCTCAAAGTTGTCCTCGTGTTCCGTCCTTTAGTGAATGTACTTAGTTACATTCCACCATGGCTCAAAGTACAGTACTGACTAAAGTACCACTGACCCCGATACCCGTACCCCACCCTGCTGCTCCTTCTGGTCTCCACCCTGATCATGTGACCCAGGAGGTGATGTCACTGCAGCGTCCATTCAGCAGCTCCTCACAGCAGGGATTGTCCTCCAGCTTCCAGCCTGCTCCTTCCTCCAGCACACTCTCAGCTTCACAAAGACCCAACAGTGTCCCAACTCCACGAACTCCACCAGTCGCTGCTGCCTCTGCTCGTTTTGCATGACAAACAGCTCCCATCGGCCCCTCGGGCCTCGTGCTTTCGCCCTGCAGATCTGTGGACTCGGGCTGCTGAAAGGGGGTTTGACAGAGTCAGAACAAAGCTCACACTGTTCTGTGTCTGGACGTCTCTGTGGGGTTCAGCCCCCGCTGGATTACATCATCCTCCCGCTCTGAGGCGGCAAGGAAGGAGCGCTGCTGCCTACGAGGCCCAGATCATTGGTTCCCAGCCTGCGGGCCGCGACCCCTCAAAGGGTCGGAGGATAAATCTGAGGGGTCGAGCTCAGAGGAGGAAGCTGTGTTCAGAACCGCCCACTACGCACCACTGAGGAGCACAGTATGCAGTGTGTAGTACATATGTTGTATATATTGTAGTATTATGCAGTATGAAACCGTTAAAGGGATGCATTTTGCAGTATGCTACGTCACATTTCTGGTTTTTGAAGGATGAAGCCAAGTGAGTGTAATGATCCACTGACTTTTCCTCATCTGCTGCCAGCAGGTCAGACTCCAGGATGGACTGGATCGTTCTTTACGTTCACGGTTCCCAGAGGATGAATCCTAATGAGCACCTGACTTTTCCCCAGCACCGCTGACAGATGGACATTTTTGAGTGAAGTATTTTGATAAATGTTGGATGTATGACCATTAAATTTTATGAAGACGTTCATGTTCCCTTCAGGATGAACTGTAGTAACTTTGGTGATCCTCTGACTTTTCGATTAGCGCCACTGTGATACACCAAAAGGTGCAACCACTTTTGTGTAAAATTATTATTTACATATTATTATTGTAATTATTTGGGAGCACTTTATTTTTTTTGTTATTATTATTTTTGATAAGCAAATAATATTGCAGTGTTGCGGGTTTAGACCCAAAGTAATTAATATCACAGGCACTGTGAGATGGGGGTTTCGGGGAGCGGAACCAAAAAAAAAAAGTTTGAGTGGCGTTGTGGCCGGTTTCCTACGGTGGGCACCTCCGTTCTCCCGCCAGAGGAAATTCAGGAAGAAAGCAGGTGGTTCGGCTCTTCGTTCCACTCGAAAACTTTCATCTGTGATTGCAGGTTTGACATCCAGCTTAAAAAGAAAAAGAAAAAAAAAAAATCATTTGTTACGGTGGGACCAGCCTTGGGACCCGTAACACCACCGTCAGGTCAAAACCTTCATGAGTCCGCTGCAAAACTACAACATTCCCATGAGCCTCTGCTGCACTTTGATTTTTGTGCTAATCAACAACTGTTAGCCTGCTAACACGCTAAGATCGTCAACGTAGTAAACAGCACGAGTGTAATTAATACCATGATGATGGCTGCATACCATTTAGCTGAGTCAGTTCCAGGCTTGTTTACAGGGACACCTGGAATGGAGCCGTTACAGGACAGCTCAAAGTGTTTGTCCTGTTACCTGCTAAACATCATGTTAGCATGAGGATGTTAGCATTAGCTGAGAGCGCTGCTGCGTCCAGGTGTAACCTCACAGAATGATTTTAAGGCCGTGGACTCGTTTTGTGTCTGAAACGCTGTAGAAATCATTGATGTGATGGAAAGATACCCAAAGCAAAGACGAGGGAGACATTTTTCTTCAGTAAATGACGTTTTTATTGGTCTTCACCACACTTTTTCCCTTTTCACAATAAATCTGTTTTCTATTTGACCTTTTTAAGCATTTTAAGAGATAAAGAGAATATTGCACTTAAAACAAGAGATGAAAGTAGAACCATGAAGCAGAAAGGAGGAGAAAACGATCACGAGGCTTTCTTTACAGCACAGCACAGCCAGGTTACATGTGCCTCCTCAGGACCGGACAGCTTAGCTTCTTAAATGTACATCTTTTAAAATAGCATTTCTATGATAAGTCAGTTTTTCTTCAGCTATTACAATACAGGAGAACTCAAAAGGTACACATGCACGTACAAGCAGGGCTCACTGAAAACCAACGGTCTTTATGATGATTTGTTTCACAGCGGATGAGTCTGATGCCACAGATATTTTCTCTTTTCTTTTTTTTTTTGTTGCACAATACGAAAACGCAGCGGTTATGTGTGAGTTTGTGTGTGAACTAAGCTTCATCTGGAAAAAGTGTGATTAATAGGAAATCCTCTATAGATAAAAATGTATTGACAAGAGTGAGCTGAGTCCCTCGAGTCTGGCAGTCTGAGTTAAGTGGTCTGCTCGTATGTGAGTTGTGTTGGTTTTCTTATCATTAGCCTTTAAAGTGATGCAGTATTAAACAGGAATGCAGATTACGGTGTCATGGACTGACTGGGCAGCACAGCGGGCTAACAGGAAAACGCTGACATCACGGTTAACCCTGTTTCATCAAAAAGAAGCTGTTGGTGGATTTTGTAAATCAGCAGGAAATGTGAACCTCAGTGTGGCAGACTGTCACTTCTTCATCATGCTAACAACATTTTCATCTGCAGATACAAATCGTTTCCTGTTATCCGAAGAAAGAAACCGGTGGATTTCATCTGCACACACAGTTCTCCTCCCTGCACACAGCCGGGAAGTCAGGTGTACCACATGATGCACATTAACCAAGGCAACCAGGAGATCAAAGTCCTCCACGGAGAACGTAAAGGTAATCTGCATCTTCACATTCAGCTGGAGCCGCCGAGCTCCGGGCTCCGCTCCCTGCAGCCCTGTGCTTTTTAAAAAGGCATCGCCTTCAGGAACATGCGTCTGTTGTTCATGCATCACTAACTGAGCCGAGGGAGTAAAATATCACACAGAGGATTTTTTTTTTTTTTTTTTTTTTTTACACTGCGGATCATAAAATAGCAACCCTGGTGAGGCGTGTTGGTCCTGTCGTTTGTTGGATAGTTGGTTTTGTTCCTGGTTAAAATCTATTAAATTACTCAAAACTTATCAAAATATAAAATCATCAATATCAAACTAAAACACATCTACACATAATATTAAGTTCATAAAGTGTTACTTATAAACATCCACTGATTGAACACTGAAAGGAAAGAAAAGTTGCTGTCAAATGATAGAATTTAAAAACATGATGCAACATCTTGAGGTGATAGTGACTAAAAACAAATCTGCAAGACAAACTAGATTTTCTGCATTAATTAAAGGTATTTGGAAAAAGTGGCACAAGTTTTCAATGTGAAGGCTGTAATTTTACATTTTAAGTTGCTAAATTTGACCAAAAACAGTAAAAACTGCTTCAAGTTTTGCACACTGGTTACTATTTGTGCTTCTTTGAGTGGCAGCTCCAGGAAATCTAAAACGCTGAAATACTGAGTTGGTGCTTTAAAAGTGCCATTTAATGCTCAATATGTACAACTCGACCTTCTTGTGCACTGACGTCCTCACCGACAGAACTCAGAGCGGCAGCGGAGGAGGCCGGCGGGCCGAAGCCTCCGCCGCACGCCTTCGGTCTCTACAACGCTTCCCCTCCAGCACAGCGGGACAGAAAGGCACATGTGGGTGACAGTCTAACCTCGACCTCGATCGACCCGCCCACGTCTTTGTTCACCAGGCAAACACGATCTGCCCTCGCAACCACATGTTCCTGTCGTTGTAGTGGAATACATTCTTCATTCTTTAACACAGCTTTTGTATAAAGACGCAGCAGCTGACATGAGGTTTGTCTTCTTTCCTCGAACGAGCTTTGAACACCGGGGCCTGATTTATAAAAGGGACTTAGGATCTCTAAGAAAAGTCTAGACTTGATGTTAGTGGTTTCCCTGCTGGTCGTAGAGGAACGATCAGACCTGCACTCTTCACCGTCAGACGCACCACATCAATGACTGAAATCTGCTTTTCTTCCCTTGTAGTTTAAAGTCAGAGCATTTCTTTTTAGAATCAGCCACAGTTCTGTCTTTCTGTCCCACCTCGTTCACTGCATCAAGCTGAGCGTCTGGCTTTGTTTGTCAACCCACGATTGAGTCCAGCGAGTAACATGTTGGCTTCAATCTCCTCCATTATCGCTGTGATCTCCGGAAATCAAAAAGCAGGTGCCGCCAGCTTTTAAGCTGATCCCAGATTTACTGATCACAGGTGCATAAGTTACAAACGGGGTTCTTAGTCCGTGAGCTCACTCAGGACACTATCCTCAGACTAAGTTCAATTATGAATCTAAGAACTTTTATAAAGGAGGCCCCTGTTCTGTGTGTAAAGATACAAACAGGCAGAATCCAAAGTACCGCTATCACCACCTCTGCCTTCAGCTGTCCTCATGATCCTCTGCAACGATATGTTAACCGGAAACACACTGAAAAAATACATCAAAGACTACAGAAACAATAATAGAGAGAAAGTTCACCGTAAGAAAAAACAGCCACTGAGAAATCCTCACTGTAACGATTGATTTCACTTTGAGATAACCGTAGAAATATCATAATTCACTACAATACAGATTCTTGTATATGGTCTTCCCTATGCTACGGCAAATATACTCAAAAGACATACCGAAGGGGCCGCTGGGGTCCACGTGTACATTTTTTAACTCACTACGTGAGTAGGAGGAACAAAGTTCAACACCGGGACTGTCATTGTTTTAGTAGAAAGAGAGGAAAAACAGAGGAAAGCAAAACTGATCACAGCTAACCTGTAATGATGATTTTCGATCAGCAAATTGTTCGCCTATAACGTGAGAGGCTTGATGTGTGGGATTCATGGAAGAAAATCACTTTAGAGTTTGTTGCTGGCTTTAAGGTGCGCAAACTTGTGCTTTGATTTAGGCCAATTAGAAGACAAGCAACCGAACAACCTGATTTTCTATTGTTTCCTATTGGACAGCGTTTTTTAGAATACAATGGGAATATTGTCTCAGCCAGTAAACAAAGACCCCACTGTCTCACAGGGTTTGGAGAAAAGACGAGTTAAAGAACAGAAAAAAAAGCAATAATAATGTAGTGGAGGACAGAGTTGTCAGAAAACTACCTTTGTAATACAAATGGTGATAGCCCCGACAAGCTTAGAAATGAATAGAAATCTAGAAAAAAATCGGCCGTTATCCAGATCTGTTCCTGCTTTCGGTCAACAGCCCCAGCAGAGACAGATCTACATATCAGGCTATAGAGAAGAGCAATTAAAAACAGATCTACACTGTGGAGGCCGGGGGGAGGGAGAGAGGAAACCAGGATCTTAAAACTCGATCTTGCAGGCGGGGAAAGACTCGTCCTGCATGACAACGGTGCTGCTGGAGGCCAGGACCATGATGTTGAGCTCCTGCTGCTTCTCATGTGTCTGCTGGTACCAGTCACGGGTCACCTCTGTGTCGTGGGTGGGGATCAGCGTCACCTGAGAGGGAGGCAAGAGGTCAGGAAAGGTTGTAGGCGACAGAATAGAAAAACTGGTTTCCTGTTTGTTGTTCGGTTATTTTTCCTTGATATCCGTGCTTCTAGTGAAGCAGTGAACTGGGTGGATGTGCTATCAGGAGTCTGCACAGGGTGTTTTATTTTGAAAATATAACGGATTCTCTCCACACAATGTCATTTAATTACAGTATATCCATTTCTTTGAGCAGCTCTCTCTTTTACATGACTGTGAACTTTAACATTTGTAGGACAAGGGTGTGAAAAATCATTGTGTTCATTGGTTAACTGATTAACTGTTTGGCAGCAACAGTAAAAACAAACAAACAAACATCGTCTTCAAAAAGCATAGAAACTTAGTGGGGTTGTAGATGTTACCTGCAGGTTTGACCCCCACTGAGCTTTGCCATCCAACAGTGCATCAAGAACTCCTCGGCTTGGTTCACCACTTGCTGCGTCGTTACCGCTCACCACATAGTACGCAGAGCGAATGCGTTTGAAAAACTCCTGGTCCACGTTCTTGGCACTGCAGTGGTTGGGAATGTAGGCCAAGTCCACATAAATAGGAAGGCCAGGAGCAGCTGCAGAGCCAGACTTCTGAGAACCTAGGAGAGAGAACAAAACCAAACTGTCACCACGTACAAAATCACTGTAGGCTCAAATGTCATTTATATCTGAAAAGCTTTGAGAATTATCTTTTTAATTAATTTTGCTCACCTGAGCTGCTCTTGACACCATTAGTGAGCCCCTTGCCAGGGTTGTAGCTCGACCTGGACAGGTCGTCCTCTTTGGAGCCCTGTCCATCTGACAGGCGAGACATACGTGAGCTCTTGTCTGTCTCCTTCTTCTTCAGCAAGGCACTGCGAGGAGACGGCGTCTGTTTGACAGGCATGGGAGATCTCTTGCGCCTGGCTGGCGATGCTGATTTGGTTTTCCCCGAAGTTTTCTTTAAGCCCTTTGCTTTTGGCTCTTTCTTAACTGAGCCATTATCCAAAGACTCAGGATCCACCATGCAAACATCAGGGCGTGGGGGGTGAGGGTAGGGGTCCATGAGGGGAGCAGGAGGAGGGTCATGGCTCCTCCTAGAGAAATGATGGCTGCTTCCTCCTGTGGCAGATAATTTATCTACAGGCATGTAGTCTGCATCCTCATCTGAGTCCATGTTGCCTTCACCAGTGACCGAGGGGTATTCCTCAGTGCCTGGAAGCACATCAGAGTCTGACTGAGAGGCTAAAGACTCACTGACAGAGGTGGGCGGTGTGTCCTCTGTGGCCAGACCCAGCCCTGCTGACATGCCACCAGCTTGGTGCAGAGAGCTGCTGTCCCTGCTGTGGGACTGGTGATGATGGGGCTGTTTGTGAGCCCTTCTCTTCACCGACAGATCGTGCTCATCGCCCTGTGATTGGTCACTACGGCGTCCTTGCTCCTCATCATCCTCATCGCTGGATAACTGCTGCATGCATGGGTTGATGAAGGAAGGTGAGAGGTCCTCTTTGCGCTGCCTGCACTCGGAGGAGGAATATCCAGGAGAGGTGCGGCTAGTATAAGATGAGGTGGCTCCCATGGACACATGACCAGCAATATCCTGATCGCTGTCATCGTCGTCATCCTGCCCTCCTCGGCTGCACTCCTCAGCATAGAACGGTGAGCGAAATGGCTGATCGGTTGAAGAGAGTGAAAGCGGGCGGGCAGGGTGCTCTGGCTCCATCTCACACTCTTCTTCAAATTCATCATCATGACGGTAATGGGGAGGAGAGTCTCCGGGTACCATACCCATCTGGGGCTTTGGCATCTCCCATTCATAAGAGCTCCTGTAGCCTGCTGCTCCCTCTCTAGGCTCCACCTTGGCTGGGACTGAAGAAGCACTACTGGCTGCTGCTCCAGCAAGGAGGCTGGAGCTTGAGCTGACCTCTGTGGGACCATTGGCTGTGTCTGGCTTGCTGACCTGGATAGGTGAGGTGTAGGAACCAAGAACATCAGGGAGTGCACCACCTGTCTTGTCACTGGCAGCTGGAGCAACAGGCTTCTCAGAAAACGAGAGGCTACCAGCCAGGCCGCTGGAAGGTGACCTCCGAGTCATCTCACGCATGTAAGCCTCCTCATCCTCTTCTTCACTGCTGTCAGTCTCCTCAAAGTAATGCTTGCCTTCTATGTCTGGGCGTGGTGAGGAAGTGACACCAAAAAGAGCGGCGCTGGCCGCTTCTTTGTCCTTGGAGAAGTCTACAGGTTGAGAGAAGAGTCCTGCTGAGGCTCCAAACCCAACAGCTGTATCCAGCTTGGACCCCTCAGACCATTCAGGCTTATAGAAGCAATCCGACTGAGGACCTTTGTCTGTAACTGCAGCTAATGAAGTTGTATGCTCCTTCTTATCCTCAGCAAAGGTAGTGGCTGAGAGCGAGGGGAAGGATTTGACTTCCTCAAATGGGCTAAGGGGTGAGAAGCGGGCTAAACTGGAGGTGGACTCAGCCGTGGTTGTAGCGGTGATCTGTTTTTCAGACACTTCTAGATAGTCGTCTTTGGCAGCAGCAGAGCTGGAGAAGGGAGAATCCATGACCAGTGAGTGTTCATCTTTAAAGGAGGAGTACTCAAAGATAGGCTCTGCGGGCGTCTCCAGCTCCTCTCCAAACTGACGGCTGGTGGAGAGGGAGCCCGAGGTGGAGGAGGAGTAGCTGTAGGCTGAAGAGGAGGAGTACCCGGGGGCAGCAGTAGTTGTGTACTGAAAGCTTGTGTCCAGTGATCTCTTACTCAGAAGATCTGGTGTCTTTTGTTTCTCAAAATCAGGATCAGCTCTGTCATTCTGGTAGTAACTGTCATCTGCTGATTTCAAAGTGAAATCCTCTTTAGTTTTGTCTGTGGTCTGACTTGATAAAAATGAGTCTTTCTCACCACTTCCATACGAGTACTCAAACCCTGAGGAGTAGCCAGAGAAACCCGTGGCCCCTAAATCCATTGGCTTTCCACTGAAAGCTGAGGAGTCGGTCTTAGCCTCGTCTTCAGCCTTTGCGAGTGAGCCAGAGCTGCTTTCCTTCATACTTGGCTTCCCCTGACTGTTAAAGCCGTATCCAGCCATAGAAACCATAAA
This sequence comes from Chaetodon auriga, assembly GCF_051107435.1. Taxonomy (NCBI): domain Eukaryota; kingdom Metazoa; phylum Chordata; class Actinopteri; order Chaetodontiformes; family Chaetodontidae; genus Chaetodon; species Chaetodon auriga. The sequence goes on along the minus strand of NC_135074.1, from coordinate 31,011,843 downwards.
TTCAGGCCTGTTTGAGCCAAACATTTCACTCATTGGACTTTTTACTTCCTTCTCAGACTTATCTTTGGCACCTTTCTCCATATCATAATCAACAGCACCTTCGTCAACGTCGTCGTCGTCGTCCTCCTCCTCTTCTTCATCCTCCTCCTCATCATCATCTTCATCGGGAACTTCATCATCATCATAGTCCTCCTCATCTCTTGCTGTTAGTTTTCTCATATCAACCTCCAAACATGCTCCTTTCTCACTGTAGCCTGTGGCAGCAGGTTTCTCTACATCGAACGCCGTCATTGATGAGTACGTCTGGGGTTTTGTGCCGTCAGTCTGGCTTTTAGAAGGGGGGTCTTTTTCTGATGTTAAAGAAGTTGACGAGGCCTCGGGTCTATCAGCCACTGAAGGGAATCGGCTTCCTGTGCTGTATTCAAATGTCACCTTCCCTTTGACCTCTTTTTCAAATGGAGGTAAAGCAGAAGTGCTCTTGGAGTCAAGCCACGATGAGCTGGACGACTCTTGTCCATAAGAGACGGTAAATCCCTCCTTCTCTGACATCTTGTCTGAGGCTGTTAGCAGGGATGGAGGCTCGTGTTTCTGCAAATCCACTTCACCCTTTGCAATGTCCTTCTCTGTCTTATCTAAGGACTCTTGATGATATGAATCAGAATCCACTGAGCTTGTTTTACTGTCATAAACATCACCGTAAGAGAATGTTTTGCCATGCACATAGGGCGTGTCTTGTCTTATATACACGGCCTTTTCTTTGCTCTCCTTCTCCGGAAAATCATACAGACTGAAATGAACACTTTTCTCAGGTTCTTTAAAAGTGATATCTGTTTCTGCTGCACTTTCATTTTTTAAGTCAGCTGATAAGACTTTGGGCCCTACACCACTTGGGAAATCATCATCTTTCTCATCTTCATCTTCATCTTCGTCTTCATCTGAGTACATCACTTGAGGCTTTGGTTTCTCCTGTGTGCTAAAAGAAACCTGTGTCTTGTCCTTGACTTCTGTTTCTATCTTTGCGGATTTTGATTCGAAGGTGAAGTCGTCATCCAAGAAACACCCCTCTTTTGCCTCCATGAGCTTAGCCTTAACAGTAGGCTGTAGATCCTTCTTGGTGTAACCATAATCTTCATCCTCATTGTCTTCAGCAGATCCATCAGAGTCTTCAGGTGCTGTCTTATCACCTACGCGGCTGATAAAGGAGGTATTGTCTAAGATAGTGACTGATTTATCTGTTCTCTGGGAGTCAGCTTTAACATCGGTCACTGCCTCATCTCTGTCTTCTGTCTTAAAGGGTTTCTCTTCTGTCGGAGAGTAGCCACTGCTTGTAGGCACAGACTGTGTGGGTGAGGCCAGTTTCATGGTGCTGTCATCTGGACTTAGACATCTTTCCTCACTCTCCTGCCTGGAGTGGGACTCTAACCCAGGGAAGAAAGATGAAGGGGGTGAAACAGGCTTTATATCAGCACCAGTTTTAAATCCCTCTGTGCTTAAGAGAGTCTGGTTTTCTTTGACAGCTTGTGTGGGAGAGTATTGAGTGGTAGAGAAGGGAGAAGGAGAGAAAGTGGCAGAGGGAGATTTCTCCTTCTCCTGGAGCATGATGGAGGCTGCGTGTTCATAGCCCTCCTGGAGTTTACCTAGAGGGATGTCAACGTTCGGAGTCTGGTCCTCATCCTCGTCTTCCTCATCATCATCTTCTTCATGGGTTGATTTGATCTTTGCATCACCCTCCATCTCAGGAATGTTGGGCTGGTATTCATCAGAGGAAGGAGACTTAAAGCACTTGTCGTCCTCCAGAGAGGAGGTGGGGGAGATGGTTCCTGCGGAGTGAAGATAGTCCTTCCCGTGGATGGCCTCAGGACGTGACGGGATACTGTTAATGGTGTCAAGCAGGAGCGAGTTCCTCCCAGCTTCCTCGGTCTGAGGTGCTGTCACAGAGGCTATCGACTGGTCCTCAGCTACAGACGTGGCAAAGGACGACAGTTTGTCATAGTCTGTGATGGATGTTGCTGAGGAGATGTGCTCCTCCTCTGCAAGAGGAGCGGCAATGATGGCAGGATAAGGTGCAAGCTCAGGCTCCTGACCTCCGATGAAGGCTTTGGATTTGACATTTGCAGCATCAGACACGGCGGAGGTCTTCATCTCTTTTATACCCTGCATGGAGTCAAAGGTACCAGGGACGTCAGGGACAGAGATGTCATAGGAGCCCACATCATAGCGCAGCTGTGGAATCCTGTCTTCCGTTTCCTCATGGATCTCCTCATCAGAGATGGTCTGTTCAGTCTCGGAGTAACCTGGGATGGTCTCGTCTTGGATGTAGGAGAATTGCTCCGAGGCAGTGGCGGCTACCTGCCCAGACAGGGCTGTGGTTGATAAAGGTTTTTGCTCTGTTGGCTTGGTGTCCCACTCCTTTCCGGGTTTTTCCTTTTTTGCCTCTTCTGTTTTGTATTTCAGGACCTCTTCGTCTTCTGTTCCTTCAAGTTCAGCTTTTTCAATTACATCACCCTCCTCCTCTGAGCTGTCACTCTTCTTTGATCTGTCTTTTATGTTGTCCTTTGCAGGGTACATGTCATATTTCTCCATTTTCTCCTCTTCATACTTCTTGTCAAAGCCATCACTTGCTTCCTTCTTTTCAGTGGCTACAACCTGTTCTGATGCACCCTTGCCTTTGTTGTCTTCTTCCTGTTTGACAGGGGATTTGGGTGAAGCAGATTTTTTCTCAGTGGCTGCAGATGTGACTTTCTCATCAGGGAAAACTAAGGAAGAAACCTTGGTATCTGTGTACAATGAATGTCCAGACATCACATCATTCTGGATAGGCACACTCTTGACTTTGGACAGCTCTTCTTGCTTCAGAGCCTCAAAGTCCTCAGTGAGGTCCTCTGGTGAGGACAAGATGGACCTGTCAGCCAAAGCTGCAGCTGCTACCTCTTCAGGGATGTTTTTCGGGACAGGCTTTTTCTCATTTGCTTCCTCTTTAACGGCTTTATTCTTGTCTGTCTTGGGCTTAGCCTGAGTCTTAGCCTTATGCAGAGTTTTTCTCACTTCAGGAGTGAACGGCTTCAGGTCAGGTTTGGTGATTTTTCTCAGCTCCGGTTTACTTGGGTCCTTCTTTTTATCCTCCTTGGCTTTGCTTTCTTTTTTCTCTTCTTTTCTTATATTTTCATCTTTCTTTACTTCACGTTTCTCTTTCTTAATTTCTTTTTTCTCATTGTCTTTCTTTTCATCCATCTTTGATGCTTTCTCTTGCTTGGCAGTTTTTTCCTTTGATATTTTCTTTTTCTCTGACTTTTTGTCTGTCACCTCACTGTTTTTCTGTTGTTTGGTGGCTTTTAGACTTTCACTTTTGAGCTTCTTCTCTTCTTTCTTTTCTACTTTATTCTCTTTGGTGATGTCAATCTTGGACTCTTCCTCCTGCCCACTCACTTCTTTCTTTGTGGTCTTGGAGTGTGGTTTGGGTGAAGATTTGAGACTCTCTTTGCTGTCAGTCCTAGATCTTATTTTAGTCTGTTTGATGATGGGAGGAGGTGCACCAGATGATATCTCTTTTTGGGTAGCCACTGGGTATCGCAGGTAGTCCAGATGTTTCAGTTTCTCAAGGCCCTCAAAGATTTTATTCTGTGGTGCATTTCCAGGGAAGAGCACCCTGACTATCTTTTCTGTTGGACGGTGAGGAATCCAAACAATGAGAGCCGTAACTGATGTCAAATAGGGGACAGATATTTCTCCTTCTTTTCCATTGGGCATCATAATTCCTGTCTTAGCTTTGCTGTTTCCAGCCCATTTCTGCATAAGGAACTGCATCTCTTTGCTTTCTTTTACAGGGTTTAAAACATACATGTCTAACTTTCCCACACCAAGTTTGTGGAATAGTGTGATGGGTTCAATGGTGTTGCTGACTACCCTGTGAAGAGGCTCTGGTGTGATACCAAGCTTGTTGAGGTACTGCAATGTAAGAGATGCTTCCTCAATGCTTCGCTTCACTTTCAGTGTGGACTCTGGCATCCGAAGCTTCTCTGGGACATTGAAAAACACGATTCCGAGCTCAGGAGAGATCAGGTTCTTCATCCAGTCACCATTGCTGCTGGAGCCGGATCCTTGGTTACGCTCCTCCTCTTGCTCTGCAATCTTTCTCTGGAACAAGCCATTGATGCCAGGCAGGTTGTCCGCACCAATATGAGTGAGCAGCACAGAGTCGATCCTGTCCAGGTGGCGAACCAGCTTCCAGAAGCAAGACTTCCGATCAGATCCTCCATCCACCAGGATGTTGAATCCATTAACGGCAAACAGAGCAGAATCCCCCCTGCCACCAGGGAAGATGTAGCAGCAGGGTTTGGACAGCTTCAGGAAACCTCCAGAGGTTGGGGGCTCCAGAAGGTCAAAGGACGACGGCACATCCACTGTCTCTGACACATACTCGGTAAACTCTGTGACTCCGTCCATGTCGGGGAGGTGGGGTTCGGGGTTCAGACGGTAATCCAGAAGATTTTGGAGTGACTGCTGCTCCTGGCTTTGGCCAAGGGAGCTCCAGCCCCCGTCTCCCTGACAGGAAACAGTAAGCCTGGACGGCTGCTCTGAGGAGGCCCTGGACAGGAGCTCAATCACCTGGAAACACAGTTACAGTGACAAATAACCTGAAATTATGTGCCTACATAAGCTTTAGAAACACAAGTTGATCCATACATGTACACTGTAAAGAAGCAAATTCGGCTTACTTGAGGGTTGGAAATGATGTCAGAGAAGTGTTGCCAGGTGAAGGCTCCACCTTGAAGTAGGATGTCACCTCCCTGCTCAGAGCTCTGGCCGCTCAGTATCAGCAACTTATTCCCAGAAAGGTCAGTGATCAGAGAGCGAATCTGGGTAGAGTCAAGAATAGCATTTTAAGAATTGCTAACATTAATGCTCTGTAATAAAATCTTCCACAACTCATCAAGATCAAAGCTAAGTGGATCTGCACTGGAAAGATGAATAATGTGAGTGACCAAATGCAAAAAAATTAGTTGGTTAATAGGCTGCTTCCCCAAAGAGCAAAGTGTCTGCATCATCTAATATGACCATCTCATGAATATACTGAGTTGCACTTTGATTTGAGTGCTGTTGAGTTTGAGAGCTGCTCAATGTTTCCCAGAATTGATGACACCCAGGCAACATAGAGCCACTAGGAGATAATAACACACGAGTGATGAATGGAAACTAAAGAAAAGTAGACATTTAAAGAAATCAAAGTAGAAATTGCATCAATGGATATGACAGAAAAGGCCAAACATTCAAGTCTGTCTAAAATTAGTCCAAAGAGTTGAATAGTTTCAGTCAGTTTCTGTTCAAAAGCAATCTCTCCAGTCCACACCCAAAACGAAAAGGTGAAATTCCTCCTAATGTCCGCATATTAAACAGAGCTGCCACTTATTTTGGACACACACTGTTAAATGCAGAAGCTCAGCACAGTGTATTTCCTAATAAACAAGGTTTCTTGGCAGGTTCAGGATCAGGTATATTACAGATGAACTCTTTCAGTGATGTAGGTTTAACCATTACCTGACTTCTCACCATCATACACCAGACAACAATCATAACTACCATAAATCAATTTTTTTCTCACCTCAGCAGCAGTCACAGGCTAAGCTAGCTGACTAATTTTCACACTGACACTCAAACAAATCTGAGTGTGTTTTTTATAGAAGAATATCAAAGCAGTGTCTGTCTCCTGCTGTCGGGCTTCAGCTGAGTGACAGTGACTGAGAGTGTTTTCCTGTTAATCAAGAAGTGACGATCACTAGCAGGAGAGACACGGACCTCCCACTGGGGCTAAATGGTGAACAGCAGGTGCTGCTGCCTTCTTCATAAATGAACTCAGACTAAACACTTTGGCCTGAAACTTGACGGCGTGATTTGAATAAACACAGAATGTTTTTCAAGTGTCAGTGTCAGAGTCAGAGCACGTGGTCATCATCACCCTGCGGTGTTTTGTCCGCGTTGTCCGGGTGTGACTCACCTCTGAGGCAGCAGTCTCCTCCGATGGGTTCACCAACACCACTGTCTCCAGTACATCACTCTGATACTGGAGAACCCGCTGGCCTACAGCAAGCAGAGATTTAAAAAAACAACAACTTTATGACTACACCAAGGCCAAATAATGTCAGGCAAGGAATAAAAAACAAAACATGAGTGAGGTCCAGAGGCCTTCTTCTGATGTGGCAAATAGCTGTTTGTCGCTCTTATTACAGGAAAAACCCACAACATTTAAAAAGTCATCGGTAGGATACAATCACACAATCCCTACGAGATGAAAAAATACAGTTTGAAGGAACATTTTGGGAAACAAGCTTCATTTTCTTGCTGAAAGTTAGATGAGAGGGTCGAACTTTAGGGTAGTGTTAGCATCAGCATGCTAACACACTCACAATGATAATGCTAAATTACTGACTTTTGCTGGTATGTTTTCCATGTTCAGACTTGAACTTGAGCGAGTTAGCATGCTAATATTTACTAATTAGCAATAACACAAAGTGCAGCTGAGGCTGGTGGGAACGACATTAGTCTCGTAGGTACTGGATTATAAATAAACCAATGTGTTAAAACATAATAATTTTGACCTCGTGACAACCCACCCAAAATTTGTTGCGACTGAGTCTGAATCAAGGTGTTCCCTCTCTCCTAGCATGGCTGGAAAGGGGAAAGCTAATGAGGTTAAACACAGAAAGATGTAAACAGCACAATACTCCGATCTCTTTCTGCTCGCTTCCTGAGCCGTGAAGCTGCTTTTCAGGAGCATTCAGGAGCAAAAACGGTGCCTGCTGGCAGGTAAAATCAAAAGAACAGCAACATTTCCCAGTATGAAGATCCTGTGGGATCAGGGTCATTTACTGACAATACAACGCCCTGTTTTCCAGCATCTGCCAACACAATCACTCCGCACATATGGCTGTGCATCCTCAACCCCGCCCCGCCTCCTCTTAGCTCACATGCCATCTTGTATCTCCACTGGCACTAAGCTAAAGCCCCCTGATGGGTTTAATCCTGGAAATACTCTCTTTTCATATACAATCACAACAATAACACCAAAATTAATCCCTCAGCCACGAGCCTCGCTGGCTGTTTCTATGGGGATGCTTCTGTGGCTGTTGCTGCTGGCTGAGTTACACTGACCCAGTCTTGGCTGAGGGAGACGCATTGCAGCATTTCTGCGAGAGGGAGGGGAGGCTCGTACTGCATGGGAGTATGCACACAGCATCGCATAGCACGGGAGGTGAAGGCGAGCGGCAAAGCAGCAGCAGCAGCTTTGAAAGCATGCAGGCGCTTCATCAGGGGATCTATATTTAGCATGAAAGATGCTGCTCGCTCTTCCTCCACCTCAAAAATGTCAAGGAGCTGTCACATCTATCTCTCCTCTGCCTGCTGAAGGAGGAGGCAAGGGCAAAGAGGGGTGAAAACATTCATTCAGCACTTCAGAGAAATGCCATGCTGTAATATTCAGGGGTTAGACGTGAGGTCAGAACTTTACATTCACCTCATAGATGCATGAGACACTGGAGTCGCTCTGCATGTCTTACCAGCATCTGGGGGAACGTATCAGGCCACAACTACGAGCCAATTTGTGCAAAGTAACGGCCAACATCGGCTCAGCAGCGTGTTCAGTGAGTAAACACACCGTGGCCCAGTTTACAGATGCTGCTGTTTCACTGTCACACCCTCCTCTGCTGATCAAACAAGCAGAGAAGAAGTGATGGTTGTTTATTAATGAACCCAAGAGACTGTTAGGATGTAAAAATAACAGCACGCGTGCAGCATGAGCATTGTACTTTGAATACTTTAAAGTGCTGTTTGCTTCACAATAATCACGTTTCCTGAAAAAACAGGAAGGGAAGTATCCCAGAAACTGACTGGTTGTTTACAGTAGCTAATAGCGCTAAAAGTGCAACTGCTACAGTTAGCAGCAGTTAGCCGTTAATTTAGCATCGAGTAAAGCTGCCGTATCTGTCCATCAGGAAACTCCACAAATCACTGCGAGTTGAGGCAGAGCAGCCGGAGGGCATCTGAGGGAAAACCAGAAAATACTTTCTCCACAAAATATGATCCAGTTTCACCCAGTGAGAAAATCTGCGTTTTTGTAGAGTAATGAGTGTGGCCCGACCCCTAAAAACACTCCCGCTGCATCATAACAATAAAAACAAAGTGTTTCATTGGACGCAAAATTAGATTTCCAGGAAATGGAAACTCTAAAATATCATTAATAGCAGCTTGTCATGGTTGGGAGATACAGTATGTGATAAAAAGAAAATCAATTTGGTTTAATGGTGCTGGGAGAAAATAAAAAGACCAACAGTGACATTGAGGTTTTTATGTTCCTCTCAGTATGTTAATGAAGACCAGAAGCTCGTTCCCTGCTTTGAGATTGTGGACGATGAACATGTTTCACTGATGTGAACGTGAAATATTTAGCTCCACTGCTGTATGGAAGGAGAATTAACTTACAACTGAGTAAATATGCTAGACAACACCATGAAGCACTGGTCAGTGAGTGCTGGAGCTCTGGCAGGAGAAAATCCCTCAATTCCCGAGAGAACGCCAGCTGTCAGGCGTTCATGCACCAAAACAAACAGGCAGCAGCAGCTTGATCTGTTTATATGCAGCAGCGTTTGTGTTAAAAAGGCCAAAGGAGGAAAAAGTGTAACATCCTCTGTTTCAGGGGTTCAGCGCACTCAAACACCACAAACCTTTGAGCCTGTTCTTCTTTTCTTTACTGATTTCTGTAGTGACGACATCCGTCAAACACGTTTAAAAAATCTTATCATGAGCGAGTGACAGTGAACAGATCTGAGTCTTCACACATCACACCATGGTTTTATCTGCTGGCTGTGATCATCAACTGACCCAGACTGGAACAGACCAGGTCCAGTGTGGCTCCATCAGTCACTCATGGACTCAACAGTCATAACACGAGTCTCCAGCTTAAGTTTGTTCATGTATGTGTGGCTTTTACTTCTCCTGATTCTGCTCACTGACCACAGGCCGCCTCGCATCACCTGCATGCAGCTTCACCTTTGTCTCTTGTAGAGCTGTTAACTGTTACGACATCACATTCGTGTGAGGAGAGGCGTCTGAAGGACAGAGTCAGAGCTACGACCTTGAGATCGTACCACAAGAATGGAGGACAGGTATGAGCATTTCTTCTAGATAAGGTAACCTGGAGTGGACTGACACTCTGTACTCGGTGCTTGATGTCTCGGTTCAAACAGCTCGTCAGGGTCTAAAACTCTCTTTTTGTTTTGTGGATCTTTTGTTCCGGTCTTTGGTTTTGATACTAGGTTGGCTTAAAATCAACAAAAAGCAAACAAAGCAGGCTGAGCTGCTGATGTCTGACACAAACTGCGTGAGCAGGATGAAAACTTTGAGTCAAAGAGGCAGACGTACCCACACACAGCAGTGACTTCATTAAAGCCACAGCTAACGATTCATTTGCTTACTGTTTCATCTTAGTGATTATCTTCTCAACTGAACAATTTATTGCTTGGACTGTAGAATGACATCTTCCAAAAACCCTCTGAAGTCTTAATGTTACTGTTTCATCCAACCAGCATCCAAAAGTTAAAGATCTTTACAGAGATATAAAACAGAAAAGGAGCAAATGAGAAGCTGAAATAGTTGAAAAATGTCTTAAAGGATTATTAATTGTTGCACATTTCTTTTCTGTTGATCAGCTAATTGATTAATCAGCTGATTGTAGCTCTGTTCCTGATTGGGGTCAGGCCATATCTGATCACAGAATCACTAAAAGCTGACACAGAATCTTTGATAGTCGACACATTTCTGTCAGCGCTCAGAAAATGCTGAAGTTCTGCAAACTAAGACGAAGCTGCGGGTTCGTCGATGAATACGAGCGTTTGAGTGAAAGCTGTGACGGGTGAAGTTTGCATGTAGATGAAGAAGAAGAAGAAGAAGGTGAAGAAGGCGGTCATGAATTGCTGCTCCCCTGTGATGAAACACTGCCTCTCCCTCCAACTAATGCTCTGCATGTCTGAGGAGCCCATTAACTGCCTTGCTCCTCTTTCCCATTTCCAGTTATTAAAGCGTCCAAGGACAATCTCCTGTAAAGCCACTCGTGTGCCCACTCCTCATTCAGACTGTTATCATGGAAACAAATGCTCGACAAATGCAGTCTGGGCCTCTGCGGCTCGAGCCTCTCATCCAGCTGAACGGCACAGACTAATAACGGAGGGATGAGGAGGATTGATGCTGCTGTAGGAGAGCTGTGACCCTTTGTCAGCCCTGCTGGCTCTGAGGGACAAAGTGACTCCAGCACCACACATCGGGTTATGGTCGGTGCATTAGACCAGTACAACAGCTGGATAATGACTGGTCAGCGTGGGCGATGGAGGATGTCACCTGTAAAAATGTGATCTAGCACACTACTACAGCCAAGTGTACTACATTAAACCCAAAAGAGTCACATGATCCCACCTGAGGGTCCACTCACTGGCTCTCAGCTGTCACATCGTCTTCATCAGCTGAATTTTGCTGAGCTGTCATGAAGATGGCTCTGATGTGGGCTCAGCAGCTGTTCTGATTTTAGGAACTAGTTTTAGCCTCGATGATATTAAGAAAAGTTAATAGGTGTGTCCCAATTCAGCGGCTGCATCCTTCGGAGGACCCAGCCTACGCGGTCTCTGGAGGCTGGGTCCTGCGGAGGATCCTCCGTCGGCCGCATCAACTATCGGTAAATGAGACGGTCTAGCCTTCGGAGCGTGTCCTGATTGCGTCACGACGTCATAACTTCTTCCCTCCTAACCCGGGAAAAACACACGTACGGGGTGCAGAGATGCGCCCGTACAGCTCCTATCCCTTGTAAGAGGCGCGAAATGTAGCCTATTATACAACTTACAAATTCACCTGATGTGAATATCTTCACAGCTTCGCGTGGACGACGTCGCGCGTCGTCCATTCATTTCTGATAATGGACACCTCGAAGGGCATTATCCCGCTTTTACCATGGTCACTTATGAAAGAAATAAATATGAAATCAATTATTAATACGTTAATGTTGTTTTTTTACCGTTAACATCGTTAGTTTTTCACAAGACGCGGCTGAGTGGACTATTTAATATCGCTCCTTGTGACGCGTTGCCAAGGTAACCGGCTCTGGCCACAGAACCTGCAGCTCGGTCGGCGCAGCTGTTATATTAGACCTAATCAGTGGAGGGAAGTGACATGATTGCTTAACGTTATGTTACGTGATACAAAGTATCATTTCAGAGGACAAGTGCACCTCTTACCGCTTGTGTGTGTCCAGAGGATGATGCCAAATTTTGTTTCAACGACTCAAAGTCCACAGATAGTTTCCTAAATCATTTTATTGCAAGAAATATTATCCACCATTCACTCTGATCATTAAATGTGGTTAAAGGAAACTATAAAATCACTCATGTTTTCTACTGTCTTGCCGTTGTGTTAAATAAACTGTGAAATAACGTATGTTCTGAGTTTCTGTTGCCACGGTTACCAACTAGCGTTTGAGCCAGCGCAAAAATTTAGAACAATCAGGCTATTTGACCGGAACTTTTTTATAGTTGTCCTACAACACTTTTTAACGGAGACCCTGCAACCAATCACAATCGAGTATTCACCCAAAATAAGATATTAGTTGACATGCGAGCTTGTAACATTTGTAAGTGAAGAGTTTTAATAAGGCTAACAGTTAACTGAGCTCCTCATATCAACAGGTCGCCATTATTAAAAAAAAAACAATCGGTGCGCAAAGCATCTTGGGATATGGGAGGCTGTGAAGGATAGTAGCGACGCATCCTCCAAATACAGGGAAAAGGAGGACGCATTTGTCGGCTGCATTTGGAGGATCCTTCGAATTTGGACGAATTGGGACAGCCTTCGCGCAGCGTTATGACGTAAGCGGCCTTCAAATCCATCCTCCGAAGGATGCAGACCCTGATTTGGGACACAGCTAATGTCTCCGTTGTGATTTGTAGCTATGACTTATGGTCTCATACTTACAAATAAAGATCTCAGTATTACGAGATCGCAAAAAAGTCTGGACTCAATCATTTCCAGACAATCTGTGTTTGCTGACAGCAGGTTCCTGAAGTGTCTCTGAGTCCACGTGTTCATCTCCTTCATCCTTCATGTGTTCACTAAGTGGTGAACCTCACTCCATCCTCTGTGAGCGACTGAGCCTTTCCAGGTTCCCCCTTTCATACCAAATCATGATCCTCTCACCTGTTACCAAAGAGCCTGTTCACCTGTGGAGTGTTCCAACCAGGTGTTTCTGGAGCGTTCCACATCTTTCCCAGTCTTTAGTTGCTCCTTTCCTGTTCCATGAATCATAATGTTTGGATTGTGATTCACGTTTACAGTCTTATTTTACCACGTTTAAACACACACTTTGTCTTGTTTCACTGAGCTTCACTAAATAAGATGGTGCAGAAGAAAAGCTTCCTTCTTCTCTTGAACAGAGAGAGAAGTCTAATAGTGAGTGGGTGTTTGCAGCATTAAGGAACAAATCAAAAGCAGAGCGAGCCTACACACTCCTGCCTGTGGTGCATGATGGGAAGCAGTTTTGTGGTCGCTACTGTCCGAGGCGGCGGCGACACATTTTCTGCCTACTCATCACCAAAAGCGCCTAAAGCGACGAGGGAGGGTGTTTATTTGTGGGCCTCGTGGTGAAAGTAGACCATGTCCCATATATGTCGGTCTGTGTGAGTCCATGCGGCGTGATTCTCCCGCTGGGTAAAAATACAGCAGGAAAGTGCGGCCCACGCCGGTTCAGCGTTTCCACCGCTGAGACGTCACAAAGCAGCAGCCACTCCGGACGCATGCAGCCATATTTTAAACTCATTGTTTTCGCCTCACATCTCAGCCGACTGCGACGCATTCCTCAGTTTAGATCTATGAGTTCAAAGCCCGCCTGCAGCAGCACAATGAGTCGAGCTATCAAAGACACTTTCTGGCTCTCAGGAACAAACTAATTACGTCCTTCTTACTCTATCTGGCAGCTCGCTGCTCGTTTGGTTTCCAGCTGGCGGACGCTTTTGTTTATAACCTACGAGCTGGTTCATTTGGAGTGGTGGCATGATAAATGGCACCGCACCTTCATTACAGAAGCATGAAGCTGCCCTCGTTATGGAGTCATTGAGAGGGTCATTAGTGACAGCAGGGGAAGCTGGATGTGAATACAGTGAGCGGAGGTGCTGACGCTCTTTGGCCGCGCTCTAATCAAAACCCATTAAAGGTGCTAACAGTCACTGTTTGTTAGAGGGACTCTGACACAGAGGCTGTTTCCATCACAGTGTACACCTTTACCAAATACATAGAGAACAATCAGCTGCCTCTGCTACAAAACCAGAAGAAGAAGAAGATGATGATGAAGAAGATGAAGAAGATGAAGATGAACAAGAAGAAGATGATGATAATGAAGAAGAAGAAGAAGAAGAAGAAAAACACGATTATAATGAAGAAGAAGATGATGATAATGAAGAAGAAGAAGGTGATGATGATACTGAAGAAGATGATGATGATAATGGAGAAGATGATGATAATGAAGAAGAAGATGATGATGATGATAATGAAGAAGACCATGATATAATGAAGAAGAAGATGAAGAACATGATGATAATGAAGAAAAAGATGATGATAATGAAGAAGATGATGACGAAGAAGAAGAAGATGACGATGGTAATAAAGAAGAGGTAGATGATGATAATGAAGAAGATGATGATGATAATGAAGAAGAGAAAGATCATAATGAAGAAGAGGAAGATGATGATGATAATGAAGAAGAGGAAGATGATGATGATGAAGAAGCAGTTGTTTGTCTTCCCAGATATTCCTGTAACACACAGCTGATCGCAGGGGGTGAAATCTTGGCCAACGGCGGACATGAAAGAATAATTCCAGTCAAGAATCGCTCCATCAAGTTCGGACAGTTCTCGGTTTGAAGAGTAACCTTCATCGCTGACAGAGTGGACACAGCTGAAGCAGAGGTGATGCGTCCTCTGTGCGGCGATCAGGATCGATTGGGACATCAGTAAATCGCTGCTCGGCCCCGATTCGTCAATCACCTCCTCGTCCCTCAGACTGAGCAGAACATAAACCAGCACTGAAGGAGATGAAGCATCAAAGTGAATCATGTCTCCCGGCAACACGGACGGAGTTCGTGCATCGAGGTGTCCGTGTCCTCAGAGGGACGTGACTGTGGCACGCAGGTGTTTGCACCTGCTGCTTTCACCTGCAGGTGTGTTAACACTGATGCAGCTCTCAGGTGAGCCTTGAGGGAAATAATCAAAGGGCTGAATCAGAGCCTGCGGCGCAGCGGCGGCCTTCCCTTCATCAGACGCTGCCTGTGGCTGCTGCAACCAGCTGCTGCACATACAGGCTCCTTCTTATGGCGCTCCAACACACAGAGATATGATCTATGCAGATGTGATCCGTGTTCCAAAACATCATTAATTCTCATCTTTTTCAAACTCAAGAGCAGCGTCAAAGCTGGACTGACTCCTGATTGGCCGTCTTTAGCTAATTCATGCAAATTCATACAAATTTTTTGACTGAAAAGCCTCAACGTTACAGCTAATTTATCACATTTGGATCAGAGAAGCTGCGGCTGGCAACTAATCAGAGTCGAGCGCTGTCATTTTTCATGCAAACATCTGCTGGTTCTGCTCTTTAAAGGTCTGGATTTGCTGCTTTTCTTTGTCATTCATGATCCTGAATGAAGAGTCTTTGGGTTTTGGACTGCCGGTTGGACAGAAGACGCAAACAGAAGATGTCAGGTTTTTACTGTCGAATGAAGCATCAACAACCCTGATACCAACGAAGCCTAGACTCTGTGAAACATAGATAAACCAGAATCGATCATTTCCAGTCAAACTGTTTCCTGACAGCAGTTTCCTGAAGTGTCCCTGAGTCCATGTACCCATGTGCGTATGTACATACACAAAAAGACCGACCCGAGCACAGACGTGGCTGATTAAATGAGCACAGACGCTGCTCTTCGTTAGAAAGATGCACTCAGGACAGTTTCAAGGTGATCCATCAAGAGATGTCCTGTGTGAGACGTTAAGATGGAAAGACAGAGTGTAATTACAGCTCACAGCATGAGGAAGCACAAACCGAGCTGGTCCCTACGAAAGCTTCAAATACAGCCTGGATTTCACTGACACCTCAACCTTATCCTAAGACGTCACGGTGACACATCTCAAAATGTCTCACCGTGTCACTGGAAGACGAGCATTTCACTTCTTCCCCCCATCAAAAACACAAAGGTAACAGAACCGTAACAGAAAAGATCTTGTTAGCAGCATCAGACGCCAATCAGCACCGCTGACACAAAACGATTTCACAGTTAGCAAATCTCATGATCGCCAAACTGACAGCGCTTCAGGCCGTCTCTCAATGCTTCCTGACTTCCTGAACCTTTGTGACACACAGTCTGAAGTCCATCTGCTCCGAATGAGGACATAAACCTTTAAAAGCAGCGCACACACACCGTTCATTCTTGAAAAAGCTTCAGGAGTTTCCTCAAACAGCTGCTCACTGTAGTTTTTATCAAATGAGCAGTTGGAAATGCTGCATTTGTTGGGACTATTTTCAGCGGTGGATGAATCCACGTTAGTTGCTGTAATGAGTGTTTGTGGCAGCAGGACAGTGTGTGTGTGTGTGTGTGTGTGTGTGTGTGTGTGTGTGTGTGTGTGTGAGTGAGTCAGAATAAACTACAGTGTGTGTGTTCATGGTGGTGAAGGAACAGCAGTGAGGCTCACTGAGGTGTTTTTAGTGGAGCTCAGAGGAAGAAGATCGATCAGCTGTGATACGAACACAGGACTGTTAGCCGTTAGCCGTTAGCGTTCACTGCTGGTTCTGGTCTTTTCAGTACAACACAGAAAATCACCGGCTGTAATCCTTTAAACACAGTTCTTCTAAACGTTCAGGCCTTCAGTGATGATAAAGGCAGCAACGACTAAAGGTGACTGTTGTTTTTTGTGTCGCTGAGACGCTCAAAACAGCAGCAGAAACGGGAGAAGCGCCGCCGGTTCGTCTGTTTTTGAGTCTGTGCTGCCTTCCTGTATCGCACCACGCTCCACCCTGCCTGATCCTGCTGAGCTCAGCACTCTGCCTCACCCACCCAGAGGCATTATGGGAGTTCACAGAGCACACTACGGGGTGGTCTGTGTGTGTGTGTGTGTGTGTGTGTGTGTGTGCAGGAGAATCCAATCATCATACAAAGAATAGAATATCTGATGTAATTCAGTCGCTTCAGATGTTATGAAACAGAAAACCTGATCACAGCTGACCCGAACGACTCGTCCTGCTCCGTCCGCTTCAGCCTGCGAGGACGATGAAGACGCCTCAAGGACTTTTCAAAGACAACGTCCAGTCCAGGTTTTGATAATAAACCGCCGCCTGGATAACAATGCAAACAGAGCTGCGACTAACATTATTTATATGTTTTGATTCGTCACTTGATTTGCATTTTAAAATGTCTGAAAATGGTAAAAAAAATGTCCTCAGAGGACAAGGTGACGTCTTCACATCGTTTGTCCCATTTAAAGCTAAACAGAGACAACAGAAAATCTCCAACTATCTGATAATCGATTAATCGTTGTAGTCATTTTTTAAATGAAAATGTCAAACGTTTTTTGAGCATCTGCTTTGCTTCGTCTCTCGTGAATAAATGTCAGTAAATGTCTCTGAGTTTTGGACAGTTGGTCTTTAACCTGTGACGGGCGTCTTTCACTGCTCACACTTATCGCCTAAACGATTGATCAAGAAAACAATCATCAATAATGAATAAAACTGTTTGTCTTCAGCTCGTTTGTTTTGTCTGAACAGAAGTCCAAAACTCAAAGATGTTCAGTTTATGATGATAAAAAACAGGAAAACACAGATTATGAAAAGATTTCCAAATATTCATTCCCTCGATCAGATAGCCGATCAATCGATGAATTGTTTCTGGAATACTGTGACGGGATTTTTCACTATTTTCTGACATTTTGTACAGTAAACAATTAATTAATTGTAAAAATAATGGTCAGATGATGATGATCAATCAGGAAAACAATTCATTGGTTATAAAAAATTGTAAAAAATTGCAACTAAAACTCAAAACACCGAAATTACTTAAACGCTTAAGTCTACGATGAAATGTGTCATTGATTATCTTAATGGAGCTAATTGATGAATTGCCTCATGAATCATCTGTACTTCAGAGGAGTATCACATCTCCATCCTGTACAGAAATAATCCGCCTCGCGTGTGTTGGGATTAAAACAGCTGTCAGTCGTCTGTGTGTTGCTTTCTATTTTTGGACATTTTTGTCTGGTCGGTTGCGTAAGTTTGGGGTTATTCGGAGAGCGAAGTCTAATCCGAACAGGTTTCAGATGATGGAAGGAGCTGCTGACCAGCAGAGCCTCAGCTGCTGCCTTCAGGCCAGAAGATGCTTTTTTTCCCACCTTTAAAATCAGGTCACCCAGATTTACTCATCTGAATTGAGAGCAGCTAACAGCAGCGACAAATGAGCATAAACTGTGAGTTAAGACGAGAACATGAGTCAGAGAGGCTGTTTACACGGAGGAGAGGCTGGAGGCCTGCACGGCTCACAGCAGAACTACAAACTGCACCATCATCCCGTTTGGTCGGAGGAGAAATGAGCAAAGCCCAGAGAGGGCAGAGCGCAGAGGTCCTGATCTCTGCATGATTCCTGCTCATCTGTGGGTTTTGACAACCTGAGGACGACTTTGCATCCTACAGTCACACAAACATTACACATTTAAGGCTGATTAGTGACCCAGTATTCTTTTAATTGACTGTTTTTAGGCTGAATGTGAAAGAAAAAACCATAAAATAAAAGGATAAAATAAAAGTGATGTCCCTGACATTGTGAGAAAGCTCACTTCGACCATCACACAAGGAGATAACATTTACAGAAAACAGATTTTCACCTTTAAATGTTCAAAAATGCTAAATTTCTGTCTGTTCTGGAGGATATAGTCACCTGAGGTTGAGCTGGGAGGAATCGGGACTCATGACCTCAGTGTTTCTGACCAGAAAGTACATAATGTGACTAAAACGCAGCATCTGGACGTTTAGAAGACACTGTGGGTAAATTTTAGGGCTAAATTAGACCGAATGCTGTGGTGACAGCATAAACAGCCATATGCACTGAAACGGATTATCATCATGTTACTCACATTATATTCCGTCCACGGCCTCTGAAAGCATCAAGCCTCCGTCAGTGTCAAAATGTTCCGTCTTCACGCATCAGATGCCTTCAGTGACTGCGGCCATCTGCATGCAGGGTGACGCTCCAGACGAACGCTGCGGCGTTATAAAACCAGCCACCTGATCAGAGCGCCAGTCCGGCCAGTCCCCGAGCCTCTGCGCGCCTGCTTCGACGCGTCTGACACATCGGAGGCGAAGCGGAGGAGAAGCGGCGCTGCACCGCCTCGCGCGTGAGGAGAAGCGGTGAACGAGGTCTAAACGTCCGTCAGAGAGGATGGAGCGGAGGGAGGGGCGGTGCTGCTGCTGCTGCTGCTGCTGCTGCTGCTGGGCTGCGGAGGGAGATGGAGGCAGGGTCGGCCTGCTTCAGATCGACACCTACACTCCGCTGGCTCGTGCTGCGTTCACGAACCCGTCGTACGCTCCAGTGTCAGACGCGAAGTGGTGCTGCTGCGTTCACGTGAATCAGAAAATTCCCAGCTCGAGTCGTCTTCTCGTGAGGAGGAGAAGATGGCGAGTTTCTGGTGATTGTGCAAATGATGAGCTTTAATCCAGGGCCATAGCCAGGATACTAGAAATACTGAGACCATGAGTCCCCTGAACACACCACTCACCAAATCTTACCCTGATTTTTCCTATTTAATGTCTGAAATGTTAAATTAGGCTTCACCTTTTTATGAAATTGGGGCTTGTTTTCCAACATGAAGCTCTAAATGATGCCAGTTTTCCATCCAAATGTAGCACGAACTTTTAATTTTAAAATCTGCATGAGAAAATGCAAATGAATGCTTTTCCATCCACTGTCGAACATTTCATCATAACAAATAAAGGTGCCATGAAACCAGTGTAAGAGTAAGTGATTTAAAAAGCTCCAGTCAAAACAATGTGGAAAACATGATGGAAATATGACTTTAGCTTCGTTTCATGTATTAACGTGAGGAAGGTTACAGCCTCCTCATCGCTGCACACAGATCTGATGTTTTCCCAGTAACATCAGTGGATGTTAAAGCGACATGTAGGGTACATTATGATTTATTCCCTTTGTCTCATTTTGTTTTATCGATGCATCGACTTTCTCCCCTCAGAAAAAGCATCAAAACATTTGAATTCTTTCCTGTCAAGGTTTTAAAAACAGGCAGATGACACTTGAAGACGGTTCATAGGGAGAAACACTGAAGCTGTTTTGCCCTGAAAATAATCAGATTTTTTTTTTCATCGTGTCTAAAAATAGGTCCACTAATCAGCTTATGAAATGGCCATTATGTGTTCTTAATTGTAGAGGGAAACTCCAGCCGTTTAGCTAATTCGTCCTCGCCCTCTCGGGTGGTTTGGATTTAATGCAGTTTAATTTTCAGCTCGGACGACGGAGACGAGTCAAAGAGAAACTGGGATTTGGCAGAACAACAGACGCAGGCCTGATTTCTTATCACCTTTAAGCTGTCGTGGCTAACATGTTAGCACACAGCTAACGGCTCCAGCATCACATCAGAGATGTGTTTGTGTCCATCTGATCAGAATCCAACATTATCTGACTCTGGAGCTCCTCTTTCTTCACCAGCTCGTTTTTGTTGTTTATCTTATCTGCACATGTGACATCTACTTCCTGTCTGTCCCTCTTCTGTCGCTCCTCTTCAGGTTTCTCCCATTTTTCTCATTTTTTGGGGGGGAAGAGTTCATTATCTGAGTCGAGGGTCTCTGCACAGACGATGTCGACTTGATAGCTTGGTGTCGTGCATGGTGGGTTTATCGGGGCCTTTTTATCGAAAACAGCTGCCTGCCTTCATCAGTGAGGCTGAAACTGAGCTGAAACAACCCTTTGATTAATCCCTCAAATGAAACAGCAGAAATGAAATGAGCCCATCACTGTGTGCTGTATGGATCATGGTCAGTGCTGTGCAGCAGTACTGAGGCTACATAACTGGGAAAAAGTAAATGGGCAAAACGTGTTTTAACCCACATGTATGTAACACTGTGCTGACGTTAATCTCCTTTTCTTTAACTTAATCCCAAACACCAACTTTACTGTGGAGGTGGACGATGTTCATGTTGACAACTAAAGTTAGATATTAATTTTTAGTGGGAAGCGAGTGGATTGTCTGTTCTGGGAAGGGGCTTTTCAAACAGTTGTGACTCAAACAGCAGCTGCTGGGTGGGACAGAAACTAAAATAGGCTCTTAGCTCTGCCAACCTGACCGGCTTTAAACCATGAATCACAGCGTTTCACTAACAGAGAGAGACTGATGCTGATTCACAGAGATGGATGTCACTGCTTACCAGCCTTGTCACAAGACATCCATCATTTTGTCCCTTTATAACTTTTTTTGGATCACACAGAAAATAATTTACTTTGATGCAGAAATAGCTCACAAAGCAGAAAAAACAAACTTAAATGCGATGAGTCACTCGTCAACTTTAAGATGCAGGAAGGAGAAGTTTCACCCTTCAGTCTCCTCCTGATCATAAAAGCTCTTTGAAAGGAGCCTGCGGTTACAGTATTTTAACCTCCTCTCTAAAAAGCCTGTTAGTGAAACTCAAGTGCATCATATCCACTCTGTTGAGGCAGCACTGATGCAGCATCATCTCATATAACCGGCCATCTCCTCTAAATGTCAGACAGCTGTTCGCCGTCCAGCTCGGATGGCCGGCCTGCCGCGCCCTTCTCTCCAGACGTGCTGTTTTCCCCCGACTGTCTCGGCTCTTCCAGCCCTCCTCTCCTCCCTCCTCTGCTCCTTACATCACTCTCAATCCTCTCGCACATGGAAAGGCGCACACACAGCAGCTGGTCAAGGTCACATGGTTTTTCAGTATTTGTAGACTAATGTGTTTCTCAGAAGAAGTACTGCCACCATGACTGTGTGCTTTCAACTCGAGCGACTCTATTTTCTGTGGCCTGCGTGAAGCAGTTTGTCTAAAAGGCAGCAGCCTGAGCTGTTAGATACGTCTCTGAGCAAGTGTGGTAACATAACCCAAGGTCAGAGACACATGTAAATACTGTACGTCTCACACGTTTATGGCAAAGGCCAGTTTCAGTCGACTTTCACCAGTCAAGGCTGATTAATGCAAAGCGAACACTAATCCAACCAATCAAATTATCCTGAAAACTGAGCGTTCCCCCACTTTGGTCCAGACTGAAATGTCTCAACAAGTACATTTTGTAAAGCGTTCATTGTTCTCAGAGGGTGTGTCCTAATGAGATCCTTTATTCCTCTATAGCGTCACCATGTGGCTCACGTTTGTAATTTTGCATTGGATGGATTGAATGAATGAATATACAGATATTTATTCTCCCCTCACAAAGAACTGTGATATAATGAATTTTTAACTTAGTACGTTAGCTTTAGCATTTAGCTCAAAGTACTGCTGTGCCGATGCACAGCCTCACAGAGCTGCTAACATGGCTAACCTCGAAGGGTGCCCTGTGGCGTTTTCTGGGAAGAAAGGTAACAAAGATATCTTTATATTGAGTGTGTACAAACATTTGCAAAGCGGACGTTTCAGGTATTTTAAATCATGCATCGTTTTCATGTTTCCTAGCTTGCAGTCGTCTTCGTTGCCTTTGTTGGTGCATTACGATGTGTTTCTTTGCACATTACTGCCATCTGTGGCCAAACAGTGAAACCAGAGGCATGTACAGTATAAACAAAATGGGATCCACTTGTAAAAAAAATCTGTTCCATAGTCCGACTAGTGATCGAAAACTCCACAAGACTCCTTTAATTCCCCATTTAGCCAAACTGATTTAGACACACGCGGCAGCTTTTGTCAGCAGATGATGTTTAGATGTGTTATGACAAAGAAGCAGCTAATCTCACCTCTTTCTGTCCCTTTGCATTACATTGAAAACAGTCTTACTATCCAATAAATAGTCCACTCTAGCTTCAGACCATGCCTGTTAAAATGCATGTGAGGACATCAGTTGCTTTCATTAAACTAATGTTCGTCTAAACCTAATGCATCAACCGTCAGCTCCCTGCAGGCCAATTACTGCTGCTTATTGTCAAAACTTCCCCAGACTGATGGATGGATGCTGGACTGAAGAAACCCCCCACAAAACATAGCACTGAAACAAAAAGTCAATTAATTGACAGGAAAATAATGAACATCAATTTTTAGAATGAATTAACCATTCAAGTCACTTGTCGTGCAAAAATCCAAAACATTCACATGTTCAACCTTTTAGTGTTTTTCTTTTTGTTGTTATTGTTGTTGTTTTAAATCATTTTTAATTGATTAGGTCCAGGTTTTGGACTTTTTGTTTTATTACATTTTATAGACCAAATGATTGATAATTTAAATAAGTAATGAAAATGAAAATTAGTTGCAGCCCAAATAAGAATAAATCAGCAGTGATTACTTATCCTGTCATGTGGGCAGAATATTACAAATACCATTTTGCATCATGTTTTCCAGTACAGCACCACCACTAACTACATCCTCCAAACACCACCCTGACCAGATTTGGCTTATAACTGAACATTATAAGCTTCTCGATGATGGTTTTGCTGCAGTGCTTCTGTAGCAGGTTGCAGCAGATTGTACAGATGCACCTAAAGAGCTGCTAACTCCCAGTGTCCGTCCTCCACCCAAAGACATTACACGCATCCCTACAGGCTCTCTTCTTTCACCGTGCAGCTCTCCTTCCAGTGATTTCCCTGTCATTCACCTCTTTCAGTGTACGTGCGTGCACTCACACACGTACACGTGGGTGCTGTCAGGTCCAGATGAAAGGCTCTGGATCAGGGGACCCTCCTTCTTGATGTACAGCCCTGACTGCAGAGGAGCTGTGGGACAGATCAATATTAGCTGCTGAATTATTAACCAGCACACGTTCTCCTAAACTGCACCCAGAACAAATGCTGGCAATTTTTAAGGCGCGTCGTTAAAATTTTAACCGCTCGTTAGATAACTGACGATGACACAGATTGCACGCCGTCCCTGCAGGTTATTCTCTGAACCGTGTCAGTCAGCTCCCTGTTCATTGGTGTGACCTGCACGTATTGCCCCTCAAAGCACATCTCTGTGATTTGCTGTATATTTGAGGCCTTCACGGGCAGAAATCAATGGAGAAGCAGATTACTGTAAGCCGAGCATGTGCAGTGTGGAAGAGAAACTCATAACCGGCCCTTCTGTTGGTTCAGCATCGTTAACGAAATCCCCAAAGAGGGAAAAACTTTTAAAGAGCTAAGAGGAGAGAACAACAAAATGACATTACACGAGTTGTAAGTGTAGTTAATAATGTAGTAAAGCAGTTGTGACACACAGGAACTACACCTGCTGACACTGCAGCACTGCACGACTGCCCACTCATGATGCATCTTCCAGCATTACCGTGGATGCTGTTTGCTCTGCCCTTTTTCCCTTCTGTCTCCCTGCCAGCATGTCTGTTGTGTGGACGTGAGGGGAATCCAGCAGTGGATAACATTATACCTGTGTGTCCGTGCCTGTGTGTGCCTGTGTGTGTGTGCGTGTGTGTGTGTGAAGGGTCTTTAATATTGCTGCTCAGCTTCCTGACAGCCTCTTTTCTGTTGCAGCCATCACTCATCTGCCTGTCAGCTTCGGCCTGCTGTTACGTCCGTCACGCTCTGTGAACACCCGCTCAGCCTTTAGCTGTGGGTTTGTGGGAAAATCAAGTAATATGTCACTCGTGTTGTTGACACTCGCTTTATTCATAAGCTGCTGGAGAGCATAAATGAGTCTTTTATTTATTTATTCAGGCTAAGCTTATGGGATGGCAATGTCGGCCTGTCCAATGCTTTGGTCCAGACAAATAAAAAAAATGAAATATCTTAACAACTTGCAGGTGGATTGCAATAAAATTTGCTTCAGACATTCATGTCCCCCACAGGAACCTCTGACTTTTCCTTGAGCAGCACCATCATCATCATCATTAATTTCAATTTGCCTGACATTATGATTTATGACTAAATAGCAGTGAAACTAATGACATTCCCATCAGCCTGTGCTGTGTTTAGTGCTAATTAGCAAATGTTAGCATGCTAATATGTTAAACGAAGATGGTTAACCTGCTAAACATCATTGTCATCATTGTCATTTTGAGCATGTTAGCATGCTAAAGTTAGCATTTAGCTCAAAGCAGTTAGTGCAGCCCAGAGCTGCTAACATGGTTGTTGACAATTTTTTGATGTTGAGTGAGAAAACTGGAGGTTTTTTGATTCCATGACTGCAGGCTGGATTACAGACTGAGAACTGAACCAGAGCCCCTGAATTCAGGTTCAGATTAATGAGCTACAAGAAACTGAACACTGCTAATCACTAGTTTGAAGGTAGCTCGACAGGAGTATATTGACATTTACGGGACATTTCCCATTTTTATTTTAACATTTGCATCAACAAAAGTGGAAACAACATGAAAGAAAACAGTGAAATTGAAGAAAAAAGGTTAGTTTCTAATAGCTCCTTTTAGCTCCTCGGTTGTTAGCTCCTAACATATTGCATTCAGTTAGTAGGGCTGGGTGAGATGGATGAAAACACCATCCCACAACCACGTCTCCTAGAAATTACCCTTATATGCAGCTAATTTGTGTTCATGATTATGTTGTGCTGACAAGCATAATTGCTACCTGGATGATGTTCAGAGTCAATGTTTGTTTGAGTGAATGAACGATTTTATGTAACGCGCCGGAGTCACAGGGTGGTTTTATATGCAGGACTGTGAGACTCGAAGGTTTCTGGGTGTGAACCAGGATTCACATCCAGACTGTGATCAGGTTTAGACTCTTAGCTCTTGATTGCTGGTGACTTTTTCTGCGTTAAAACTGACCATAATCTTTCCCTTATGTTAGCCAAGTGCTCTCAGTGCCTGGACATAACCATAAAAAAGCTCAACTTCAGTTAACAACATTTCCTCATTATGTAATAGAAAAGGTCATTCAGCTGGCATTAAGTTTCCTACAAAACGTTATTAGCTGTTGCTAATTGGTCCTATATAAGTGTATGTATCATATTAATGAAACTATTTATTTCAATATCACTATCTATCATGAAATGTATCAGAGACAATAATCAAACTGAAGTTCAATAAGGAGTTTTCTGCATTACATCACACAACTGATTTTATTACTTTTAATTACAAATTAAAGTGCCAACACAATGCGGTCACCTTCTAATATGATTCCAGTGCAAGACAATAAACAATAATACTGAATTATTGCCTCTGAGCTCCACTGCCTGCTATTGACCACGTGTCCCCTGAGGGTTTCCTGAGGCACCGGGTTGTGTTTATCAGCTATCCGTCTGCAGCGTAGGTCCACTGAGTCTTTATTAATTGCACCATGTGGGCGACAGCTGCCTTCATGGAGACATTACTGCCACCCTCCTCCTCCTCTCCTGGGATGAAACGTGATCTTTCATGTTGCCAGACTGTCCCAGCGCCTCATCGGTCAATCAGGAAATGGTCTGCTGTTACAGGGGAGATGCTGCAGACTGAGACACTAATGGAGGTACAGTGATGGATGCGCTGATTACCTACTGTATGTGTCATACTGTATCCATTTCATCATGACGCAACACACAAAAGAGTACGTCAACGTGCATGGCTCCTCTGGGAGTCTGTGAGCGTCTTCAGGAGGCTAAAAAGAGGCCATGGTGGGTTTTAAACTGACAGGAAGAGAAGACAAGATTTTATGTGACCTGTATAATTCACGAAAGTGATGCAGAGGACATGATTCTATTCAAATAACATGATGTGATGACGTCTGACAGCCCGCCATTTGTTTGGCTGCACTGTAAAAAGATTCACCGTTATCAGTGACCGGAGACGTCCCTGTGTCAAAGCACGCAGTATGTCTTTTCTGCCACTAGGGGTCTCTCAATCAGGACAAATCAAAGTGGTTTGCACATGACGTCACATCGCTCTTTAGTTGTGAGCAGATGGAGAACTGTTTTGAGACGATCCACGTCTTTAGTGGTGTTTCAGCAGACCTTTGCAAGTCGTTAACTTAGCAAACAACCGCAACGTAAAACAGCAACAATCAGCACCGCGGCGCTGAACATTTGCTGCTCGCTTAATCAATACAATCGACAATAAAAGCTACACACCCTTGAAAAAACCAAACGACAGTCATCCCGGAGCATTTGTTATCGAGAGCAGAACGACGTCTCAAGGAGCAGCGAAACACGCCCAGTAAGAACTTTCCTTCATCTCGATCATTGTGTTTTTCACATCCTGCCCTCCGTCTGAATCTAACGTCACATGACCGAAACAGAACCCATTAAGAATTCACTAAAATCCATTGTGTCTTACGGGCTCATTGATATCTCATCTATTTCGTGCTGATGTGTTTGCAGCAGATTATTAATGGATGATTTAGAAATAAAGACGATCTTTGATTCTGAGGGCTTGAAACGGCCTTTATTGTTGTTGCCTTACATTGCTTAAACATTTCCTGTCACATGGTCACAATCTGGTGGGTGTTTTCTTTAACCACTGTTGTCTTCACACTTCCCCTCAGCCAGACAACATCAGCCCCCGCGTCTCATCTCCTTAACCCCCCGTCTGAGTCGCCTTGCTTTGAGTGTCTTGCTGTCTGTGCTGTGTGTTAAGGCAGACTCGAGTGTGTATGTCCACACTGGCTCAGGCAGGCGGAGCAGGGCCTTCAGGAAGGCTGCGAGACTCGAGGGCACTGGCTGTCCTTCAGCACATATGCCACCCACCAGGGAGGTCACTGCCATTTTGGCTGCCTGAGCTCTTTCTCGCCGGCGTCAGAGGGCTCGAGTCTGGAGGTTCACACATTTTTACTCGAGTGAGATGTTGATGAAAAATGTCCCCGCGGCTTAAAAAACAATTGAGCTTGAAGGCAGTGACACGGCCGTTCCAGGAAAGCTTTCTTAGTGGGACTGATGACATGAAGACTGATCATTGTCTGTCCTGCATCTGAATCCGTCCCTCTGCTGATGAGCTTGACAGATTTTAAGATCTACGTGCAGATTCAGATTTATAAGCAAACATCATCGATTAATAACCACGATGCTTTTCCAAACGCTGATAAACTGCACGTCTTCCTCCTGATTACGCCCTCTGCTGTAAGTGGAAGCCGGCTGGTCCCGTTTGATCTCAAAAGCCATCCTGCCGTCTCGGTTGCATCGTCTTGTCTTTGTGTGAGCCTGTCAGCCATGATGACTGTGCGCTCCTCCACCGACTGCGTATTAGTATTCGAGGCACAGACAAGGAGGAGCCATAGTATTACAGGCAGGGAGGCCAATCCTGTAAACGCCTTGTGGCTGCTGTGAGAGGTTTTCCTGAAAAGTAAATAATGATCAGCAGTGAGTCTCTAAACCCTCTGAGCATCACTGCTATGAAAAGAGCCACTGGAGGAGTGCTCAAAAGGACTGACCTTCAATTTCAGGGTGCACCCACTTCTGAATGGACATTTTTACAGCTCGGATCTGATCAATTTTCCAATGTGACCTTTGCACGCCGGCAAGCCACGCAGAACACTGATGTGTCATCCCACCTCGTGCTCCGGCAGCTGAACTGTGAACCCCCGCCGACTTAATCGAGCTCCCGTCAGGCTCGTGTGCGACAGAGAAGCCAGCCCATCATGAAACATGTTATTTCTTGGAAGAGCAGGATGAAATGTTTTAATAATAGAGATAAGCATCCTTTCATGGCCGCGCAGTCTCTCACAGCTTCTCATGGCGCCTTTACGTCAATACTTTCTGAGCTATTACCCTCACTGTATCTCATACACCCCCACCCACCCCACCCCACCCCCGCAAGAAAATTGATTACTGTCTCGGTTCACTCGTTTTTATTCAAACTGATTAAATTAAATCGCCTCCTGCCATCTACTGATTCTTAAAGATCCTCTAATTTCTTCTCAGTTTGAAGGAAAAGGCTGGTGATGTTCTGTGCTGCTGTTATCTCTTGATGTAATGAATTGATCCTAACTAACAAGCATTGTGTGTGTTTCCACATCCTGATGCCCTCTGATCCACGGAGCTCCGTCCAAAAACTATTAAAAACACATCAGTGAGCCTCACTGTCGTTCCTCCATCACCATGGACACACACACTGTAGTTTATTCTGAGTCAGTCACACACACACACACACACACACACACACACACCCTCCTGCTGCCACAAACACTCACTAAAGCACAAATGTGGATCCATCCACCGCTGAAAATAGTCCCCAACAAATGCTCTATTTCCTCCTGATTAATCAAAATTTGATGAAAGCTGCAGCGTCCAGCTGTTTTCACCTGGAAAAATCTGCTCTTCTCTTCTTCCATAAGACATTTTTCTTGTTTCTGTGTGTCTGTTATTAAAATTCTGCCTGTTTTTAGAGAGAAAAGAAGACTACTGACTTAAAAAAAAAAAAAAAACCTGCGTGCACTCAGGGGAAATTACGCAGCAGCTTTTCAATCCTTTTCTCAAATTCAGTCACAGTGAGACTCGCTCAAACTGAAGTGTTACTGTAGCTGCTCTGGTGTGAGCCTGATTGGAAGCAGCATCCCCAAAGACATGAAGATTCCTCCAAACCTTTATCACATGTGACTACCTTTGTAGTACTAACTAGCAAATATTAGCATGCTAACGCGCTTAGCTAAGATGATGAACATGCTAAACATCAGAATGCCAGCAGTGTCACTGTGAGCATTTGTTTTAAGTGCGTCGTCTCTGAGCTGCTCTCATCACTGTGAGCTGTACTCGTCCCTCCATCCTCCAGTTTATCAGGACAGGGAATGGTAAGGATGTGCACGCTTAGGTTAGAACGTGTTTTATTTCTTTCCACCGCTGGTAAGAAAACACCTCGTAGGCAGGAATTAGTTGAAAATAACTGCTAATACGACATGATAACAATACCTGAACAAAGGCAGTGCGGAGTGGATTCTATGATGTGGTCTAATGCAATTTTCTGGAACACTGAAATGCAAGAATCATCTCTGACATCATATTAAATTTCTTTAATATGAGAATCTGGACAGGTTGATATTCTCTCTGCTTGTCTGCAGCGTCTAATCCTGCTCATTACTGAAATACAATCCTGTAGCTGTGTTTGTGTGTGTGTGTGTGTGTGTGTGTGTGTCTGTGTGTGTGTGTTGCAGGACATACTGTACTGTGTTTGCTTTAGGCTGCTGCACACACATCTCTATATGTTGATGTGATGCTTCCCTCTCTGTGTTTACCCGCATGGTTCCCTGCAGTGGGTTCAAAGACTGTATGTGGACAGATTTCAGTCTGTGTGAGCAGCGAGGCAGCGTGGACACTTGTCCACCAACAGTCAGAGACAAAGAGACAGACAGTAATCATCAACAGCGTCTGTGAGGCTGTGCTCAAGCAGCTCGTCATACAGTTTGTGCAGATAGCAGCTGTGCGACAGAGTTTCTCTCTTTCTGCACTAGAAATGATTTCCATGCACGCAAAAGCCCAACAAATCAGATTAAAGCAGGAAATCAATTAGTTTCTGTGAGCTGCAATAACCTGATTACTGAAAAGCACACACAGCAGCCCATCAGATTCTTTGAATATTTATTTTCCATGTACATTATTTTGATGCTGCCTTCGAGTTTGGGAGTTTTTAGGTTTTGTTTTGAGGCTCTGTAGCGACAGACTGTGGCTTCTCTCACATCCGTGCCTGAATTTTACAAACAGCCTTCTGTTCAGCTGTGTCAGCTGAGCTCATTGTCCATTTCTCTGTTACCTCCCATGAGTAAAGATTATTCCTCTCGTTTCACCACACTGCTGTCACAGCTGTACTTTACCTCTTTAACGTCCTTGTCATGCAAATACATGCATGTAAGACCTCATTAGAAATCTACCTGTACGTGGCCAAGAAATCCGTCCTCTCTGCAGAAATTCTCTTACAATAATCTCTACTTCCATTTACAGATAACAGACTTCTATGACGTTCATTAAATCACATTACTGCAAACAGCCAGCAGGAACCACGTTACTACAGAGCGTGTGTGCTTTGAACGTTAGTGTTGGCTCAGACGTTAAACTATTTTATTAGCTGTATAAGAAGCTGAAGCACACACAGAATTTGACTCTTTTAAGGTAGTTTGTCAAGAAGTGATACTGATGTATGGAAATTACAACTACAGCCAAGCAGCACATGCATGCAAATGACTACAGAAATGCAAAAATTATAATTTTTTGCCCAAACCATTTTATATTGTTACTTGTTGCAGCCAGTCAGATTCCTGTTATGGGAAGTTGTAGCCTCTACATGTCTGTTGCACAGGATTACAAACACATCTAAACACATGACTGTAAGGCTGGGAGTAAGCTTGATCCTGGTAACTGCAGGGTTAACTCCACAACCAGGAGAAATATTCTGCCTTTCAGCATGTCTGCTCAGGCCGGAGCCCCGATGATGCTCCCTGTCAGCCATCTCTGATTCTCCAGCAGCACTGAGCCTCTGCCTGCGCTTCAGTAAAACCACCACCTCAGGAGGGAGAGAAATACAGCAGGACGAGGCCAGAGATAAGGAAAAGAGTGTGCTGACTGCGAGAGGGGAGGGATGAGTCTGTGACAGAGGTGAGGCAGAAGAAAGCAAAGGATACGCTGCCAGGAAAGCTTGAACAGAGGACAATGAGAGGCGAGAGAGACACGCTCTAACGGCTGAGAAAACTGACAACCTGTGCTGCTGCTGTGTGAGGGTAACAGAAACATGAGGTCCAGGGGAGGCTGTGGATTTGTGTGTCCTGAGTGGATTATGAGAGTGAGACAATGACGTAATGTAAAATTATGCAGAGCTGGGTCGATCAAAGGAGCATCAAATAACTCGTTTGACCTCTGACCAAACATTAAAGGTTGAAGTTCACATTTAAAATTCAATTAGTCAAATGCAGATTCTTAATGACTACATAGGTCAAGTTTAAAGGAGCATTTCAACATTTTTTTAATCTATCAGTCAGAATTAGGTGAGACAACATGTGATTCACGTTGGGTTTACCAGGTTCAGCATTTCTCCTCTTATTGTCAAGGCTGACACTCACGCCTCCTGCACCAGGATCAGTCTGTGTTAATTAATGTTCGAGGTGCTGGTAGGCAGATTTTTAATCTGTGGAGAGCTTCGCTGGCTGTTTCTATACGCTTCCAGTCAAGCTAAGGTTATCTCATCTCAGCTCAAGCTTCACGCCTAAAGCTGTTAGCAATTTATCAAATGATGATGTGAAAGGTGTCACTCATAGTGACGAACCTGCAGATTAATTTTCAGGTCAATCTGCAGCTCACTCTGGTTTTATGGAGCTTTACAGTGTCTGTCAGCTCATTTTTCAGCTGTATGATCACTGTTTAACTCTTCTGGCTCACTCTCATCGCTGTCATAGTGCCATTTTCCACCACAGCAGGCAGCTGTTCTCAGAAAATAAGCTCTAAAAACTCACTTTACGCAACCTGCTCAGCAGCAAACTGCAGACAGGCACAGTTAGAGACCAGCTGGTGAACATCGTGCAGCACTGAGCAGCTAAAGAACCAGATATCCCCCTCAGGGGTTGGTGGAGACCAAAAACGGAGCTAATTCACCAGCTGAACGCAAACATGGCTCAAAGATAATGCTGCTCTGTGAGTGCTGGATGTGTTTCTGCTGCCCACAAGCGGCCAAAAATTCAGTTACTGCAGCTCTAATGCGATGACATGAGAGAACTACTCCTTTGAATTCTCAGTGTTATATTATCAACACCAGTAATGCTCACATTTCTCAGTAATAAGCATCAGTGTCATTCAAACCTCGTCTCCACTTGACCTTAATGACTTATCAAGCTCACTTTGATGCACTCTGATCTACTCAGCCTCTGAAAACACTTGTATATTATCCTCCATGGCTCTGAAATTGAACTGGTTGCATTATGGGAGATTTAAGATTCAGTAGAGATTTAAGATTCACAAATAACCGCCAGCATGAACATGTGATGCAGCAGTTCTCCGTCTCATCATCCTCCCTTCAGGTGTTTGTGTGGGCCATGTGGTTGTGGAGACGTGAACGCCTCTCTCCCTGCTAACGTTTAGCAGCGTATCGGGCACATCTGCCAGCTACAGTAGGAAAATGGCGTGCAGACTCCACCTGCTCGGCGCACCGCAGGCGTACGCCGGCGTGGTAATGGTGCAGACCCACTGAGCGACTGGATTATAGCTTTAAGATGGATTTCCATCAACAGCTGATTGGTTCTAAAATGGTTACATCCTGTTTCTTATTTGTAATACTTATATTACCAGCAGATGTGCTTATTTCCACTCTTTACGTAACACCACCAGCCAAAGAGCTGTGTGGGCGGAGGAACGTACACCAAGAGCGAACTGCTCCTTTTTAAAATCCCTGCTGAGCGAGCGCTCACTTCCATTCATTCGGCCGATGCACGGCGTCGCCTGAGCTGCTGCTTTGACCCCACTCAGCTACGGTAAATGCTGAAGAGTGATTATGAATGCGAGTGTTTTTTTTGTAAATACGACGCAGTGAGCCAGAGAGCAGTCACATTCACAGAGGTAACACTCACACTGACTCCATTCACCACACACACACACACACACACACACACACACTCTGACATACAGTCTGCAGACTGAGCCTGATCAGTACAGGCCGCACCACCTCTGCATCTCCTGGACTGTCTCATGCACGAGGAGACAGAGGACAGAGGAGATGCAGAGATGAAAGGACATGTTGTCGATCTGAGACAGAGTCAATGTGAGCTGCATCCACGGCTGCAGACTGGCAACGCATGAATCCCTCCAGCTGCTGTTAACATCACACCTCAGAGCTGGCAAAGGCACGCAGACATCTTGTAAAATACAGTCACTGCTGCAGATTGATTCAGTGAACTCAGACTGACCTTTGACCTGTGAAGAAAACTGAGCGGTGTGTTTGCTCTCAAACAGCTGCAGCTCCTTGTTCAGGTCACAAACGGTCAGATCAACGTTCCAGGAACGCAAACCTGTGGAGGAGAGAGCAGCATGAGCGCCGAAGGACATACACGATGTTCCACTGAAGAACCGGACGCCAACAGCCAACAGCTACGGCCTGAAAACAGAACACTTAGCTGCACTCTGAAGGAAAACACCACATTCACTGATTTGCTCTTTTCTCTCGTGGCTGCAGTGGTTGAAGTTTGTGACTGCAGGGTTCATGCAGTATTCAGCTGCACTGGATCTGAGACGGGAGTTTCAGCCTTTAAACCAAACACTGACCGCACAGTATCTGAAGTTTGTTTCAAAGATAAGAAGAAGTTCAAACTGTTGGTTAGTATCAAAACACAAATACTGAAGGATTTACTGCAGTTTAAAATCATCTTTACAGATAAACAAAGACGTGATGTGAATGTGGCTGCAGAGGAAAGTAGGTACTTTTACTCAGACACTGTACTGTAAATTTGTGGTACTATTTTAATTTTATACTTCATATTCTTACTCAAGCGTATTGCAGAGGGAAATATTCTACTTTATACTCCTTTGCATTTATCAGAAACTTGTTTTTCTAGTTACTTTTCAGATTAAGATTTTGACATGCAAAGCATATGATGAAATATGAGGCAGTACTATCATTGAAATACTCAGTAGTGTATAAGTACCCACATTGATGGAATGCTGCTTACATGTATTGATCAGGAATAATAAACAGTCTGATGTAAAACTGAAATGAGCCGTTTCTGCATGATGAGTTCTTTTACTTAAAGTATATTTTGCTGATGCTTAACTTTTACTTGATTAACATTTGAATTCAGGACTTTTACTGGAGTGTTTTAAGATCACAGTATTTGTACCTTTACTTAAGTAAAGGCTGAGAATATCTCAACTACCAGACAGCCAATAAGAAACTGAAGCTTTTCACAGGCAATATGAGACTTTCAGGGATTTTATCCTTCACGTTTTACAAAGACTGAGTGACTGGCTGCTTGTTCGCCTCCAGATGAAGATGAAGGAAAACAGGGTAACAGAGCGCTGAGGTGACTCCAGCTGCAGCGTCTCGAGGCTCACGCCCAGACGCCGCCTCACCTCAGCAGCAGGTGCTCTGACCTCTTTGGCTTACCTTGTGTGATCTGCGTCCTGGCGGCGTCCAGGTGATGGCTGGCGGAAACCTCTCCGATCACAATCAGCATGCGGTAGTTTCTGTGCTGGGACGCGGCGCCGGCGTGCTGCTGTCCATGGTGCTGAACAGACTCCTCCGGCTCTGCGCGCTCCGCTGGAGCCGCTGCTGCGATGGGGATTTCCATGGTAACAGTGCCACCGGTGGACGCTGAGCCCTTTTCCATCTCCATGACAACTGCATCCGGAGCAAGCACCATGACAGTGCAGGACGAGGTGGGAGGACCGGTGGGCGTGGCTCTGTGGACGGTGGGTATTTGATTGGAGCGCAGGTTATGTGGCTATTTGATGTCACAGCACATGATTGGACGATAGAGGAAGAGGGATATGAGAATTTATGTTCATCATATTTCCAGTATGACACCGCTGAAGCCCGCTGTCAATGAAGATGAGGATATTATTTCATGCAGGACTGGGAGCTACATCATTTCCCAAGAAAGAAAAGAAAAAGAAAAACTCCAGAATGAACGTACATGCACAGAAAACATTTCTAAAACCTCAGTGAGCCCAAATAATCGTCTTTAAACATCATTATTGTGGGGTATTGAGTGGGATCAATGCCACTGACAGTGACCCTCGTGTCGTTCTTCTTTTGTTAAACTCTGGGAGACAGAAGAGGCTGAAAACAAGGCGTTTGTGGAACACAAAGCTTCTATTTATACCAGCGTCACTGCAAGTACCAGGCAATGTGCTTTGGTTATTTAACGGACGCGTCTTTGTTCCCACCGCGAGCACAACAAGGGTTTAGCTGTGCAGAGAGCAACACTGACAACAGCACAGAAAATACTTTATTTTAGGCCCAATCAGACATTTGAATAAGCTCGTTCTTCAGCACAAAGGTTGCAAGCTGCCATTGTATTGACAGCGGTGGTGCAAGTGGAATGAAAAGCCCACTAAAACTCAGTGGCGTAGAAAGTGACCCAGCGTGGGTCCATTTAGCACTGACTCGACGCTGGGCTGACTTTCCCAGGCAGCAGCGGGCTCGCTTGACCCAGTGTCGGTGCTATCTTTGCATGACTGTTGGTTACTGGTTCAAAACAACCCGTAACACCCGGCTGGTGCTGAAGTACTGGTGCCATACTGACCCACGCTGGGTCACTTTCTAACCCACTGAGTTTTAGTTTGTACTAATATTACACATATAACAGTATTTAGGCTGAAGGAAGGTGACACTGAAAAGAGCAAAATCAGCAAAATACAGCAAACACGACCGTGATCTGTGTGCTGTGTGCAGTTAAAGCCGGACATGTCTTCTTCCTCTGTGCCACAGAGCTGCACTGTTGTTCAAACGCATCATGAACGACGTCGTTACGCCGGACGACATGTTCCTCGTTACCGTGTGAAACCTCCTGTCTGTCATCACACCTGGAGCTGCTTCTGTTATTAAGAGGGGTGGACAAAATGATAGAAACACCTCAAGGGAGGACTTGTTGCAGGACTGTTGGACTACATGAGGTTCAGCCTGGTTTATGTGTGATTTGTTAAAGGAAATGTTATTGCTGACTGAGCTGAGGAAAGAAAACCAGCCCGAACTGTTTGTTTCTCACTGAAATGTGAAGGCAGGTGTTGTATTCTCATGTTTTAGTCTCGTTCTGGTCTCTGTAATCCCCTCCGTCCCTGTCAGCGCTGGTTTCTCGGTATGTTCCAGAACAGAGGCGGCGGTGCTGCTGGTGTGACATCTCCTGCGGTGGTGATGGATCACTGTGGGCTTTAATTCGCCCCTTGTCTCTGTAAATCTCCCCTCAAGAAGATGTGTGTGAGCAGCAGTGAGTCAGCACTACACTGCCAGACACTCCAGAGGGTCTAGTGACCTCTGCTGGGAGGAGAGGGAACTACAGCAGCAGCTTTTCATCCCCGATCCAGCTCCAGCGTTCACGACCCAAAAACCCAGTTACAGGTAAATCATTTCAAACCATTTAGCTGCAAAGAAACTGTGAAGAAATATTGTCAGAGATGAAAGAATATATAGTTTTGTAAGAACTTTTGTTTTAAAAGCATATAAGGGAGGAATTATAGATCCAAGGAAATGAGAGTGAGATTAAAAAAAACAAAGAAAAAAAAAACGAAAAGTGAAAATATGAAGGACAAACAACAAATGCATTAAATATCCTGTCCTTTAATGTTGCACTCATGTTCATCATCACTAACATTTAATCATGTTTCACGGTGATAGTTTAGTTAAAAATAATGAATAATGAACTGACTTGAATAAACAGACCTTGTGTTTTTCTTAACTGCTGGAGCTGAAAACATAAATGTTCAGAACAGAAACTCAGTTTTCTTCTATCAGATCAGGACTTTTAGAAACTCCAAGTTTCATTTGACCGTCCTCAGTTGGTTGGAGTCCCAGCACACTTTATTTCCTCCAGTCCGTCTTTATTTTCACACACTTACGTTTCCAACACAGCAGAAATAATTCAAAACACTGCATCTGCCAAAACTCCCACTTTGATTTAACCGCAGAAATAACACAGACGAGCTGCTGACACTGATTTAACGAAACTGAGAGATCCGTGCAAATGTGCCACAAATGAACACAGCAAACATTTCTGAACACTGAGAGCACATTAAAGTCATTTTATCGGCTCTCTTTTCAAAAGTTATTTTGAAGTAAGCTTCCTTATGAAACGATACGCTTCATTTTTACGTTTCTGAACGAATGTGAGGCTGATCATCATCTTCATCATCTGTGTGCAGCTGCTGTGTGTGACTCCAGAGGAAATGAGCATGGTATCTACATTTAAAAATGCCTTTGCATCTTTACGTGCCATGCGTGTGTATTCCACACCCTGACTCTCAGCAAAACAGAGGCAAGGAAGGACTGAGCGATGTTGGACGCGTTATTATTGCAACCGACGGGACGGTGAAACAAATTGGAGACCCAAGAGCTGACATATTGATTTCTAAGGTAAAGCTCTTTATGTTTCTCTTTGGCATTGAGGTGAAAAAGCGCTAAATGGAGATGAGACGAGGACGCGCGGCAGCATATGCTTCCAGTGTGTTTCAGTGTCTGTCAGCTCCGGCAGAGGTGGCTAAGATTAGACATTTTGGGTAGTGGCTGCGCATTTCTTAATGTGGATGTCAGCCCGACCTGCAGAAATGACGACGTAACGCTGAACTTTGCGGTGCCACCCGGCAAGGCTGTCTGCAGGCGGCTGATGCCCGCCTGCATCCAGCTGGAGCTGGAAATGATTTATCCTCATCTTTTGTTGTCATGAGCAGACGCGCTGTGAGCTGCATATCTGCTCATTTAGCAGCATGAGGTATTCATTATTGCATTGTTCCCAGCCAGGAGGACGTCTCCACCTCTGTGTTCTCATATTGAAATGCTAGTAACATCCCTGCTGCTGCTGCTGCTGCTGCCGCTGCTTTCCTAAAGCAGAGCTGTGACCAGGCCTGGCTGCCGTCTGCCAGGATACACCTTCAGCTGACTCTGAGCAGAACAGATAAAGACCCAGAGGCTTGAAACACAAAATGAGGCTGCACACAGATGAGCCTCTGTGAGCTGAAATCAGTCAGATTCTGCACAAAGCTGCAGAAAATTGTCTTCTTGTCTTTATATCCCCTGAAAATCACTCTGATGTTGCTAAAAGAAGTTAGTGTGTCTGTGGTGAATTCAGATGACCCCGTCCTGCTTCATGTTGTTTAACCTCACCTCACAGGATGGCATTTTACAGCTAAAGCATCCTTCAAAAGCCCTTCGAACACGCACTCTTAGGTAACTGTTGGTCTTTACTGGTAAGTTAGAGCATTTTGCTTGTGACGACTCCTCATCAGGGTCTTCTTCACTCCTGAGGAAGATGTGAACTGAGGTGAGGAGACACTCCAACATGTGATTTTCGTTTCCAACAAAGTCTCAGCGTGACTTAGTCCGGCCGGGTTTGGGTTTGTTGCAGCTCTCAATCAATCCAGTGATTGCTGCTTTATGCCAATTTCACTGTGATCTGCATTTGCATAGACTGCGGTGTTACAGGAAATGTGGTGTCTCCATGGAAACTGAGGCTGTCAAATGATGATGACAAAGTGATGTTAATATTTGAAAGGCCGCCTGTTAATCTGCTGCATTGTGAGCATCCCACCATTAAAAGCTCCTGACAAAATGTCTCCGATCTAACCTGCGCTTGTTGACTATTTTAATCTCAGTCACACTCACGCACAGATAGAGATTTCTGTGTTTTATGGACAAACATGTCCCACTTTCCAGAGGATAAGAAGAGAGTTTTCTACAGAAAACTGTGAAGGATGAACAGAGTAGATATACCTGCTCTTTAAAACTTGCCTTAGTGACGATTGAAATGTGGACTTAGGTAGCAGGAGCAGAGGAGATAACAGCAGGGAGGAAGAATATGTGGAAAAAACATGCAGACAAACTCAGTGAGTCTTAGCTGAGGTAAATGATTGTGAAGGTTAGCCTATATCTCATTTTGCTGGAGTCCCTGAAAGTCCTTCAAGGGCCTCTGAATGTCTCAGATCCCACTATGGGATACAATGGCCTAGATTTCTCTCTTTCACATGATTTAACATTACAGAGTGTAAAACTCTGTAGTATAGCACAGCAAACCGGGAAGCATCTTTATCATTTAAGATAGAAGAAACTGTACAATAGTCAAGATGGTGTTAACACTGTGGATGCAAAAGGACAAAACATAATAGAATAGAAATAAGAATCAATTTTATTTATTTCAAGTTACAATAATTGTGTTGTTGATAGTATCTGGAAGCTTTAATGGTATACACAGTGTGTGTGTATATATAAGTGGCTGTATACTGACATTTCATTGAATTAAAAAGCAAAAATATTATGAAATACAAGGATTCGTAAGTTTTTAAAGAAATGTGTCAGCAATCATTCAGCAGCAGGTCAGAAGGTGCATTCATCTTTCCGAATCATGTCAAATACAAGAACACGAAATAAAGCATTTAGAGCTAAAATGAAGCAATAATTACCAAGAAAAAGGTGCCAAAAAAACAAACAAAAACATCCTGCAACCGTAAAACTAATCGGGGCTCTCGAGTGACGTCATCGCGCCAACTGACCAATGAAATCACTTCCGGTGAGTTTTGCCGCGAGGAGCGGAGCTGAACCGGAGGGGGGTGTGAGTGTTTGGCAAAGAAAGGAGCTGATAGCGAAATAAAATAAAATGAAAAAAGCAGCTATGAATTGAGAGTTTGGTAACTTTCGGCGGAGACACTCGGCTCCATGTCTGCGGGGGTTCCGCCTCTGAGCTGCAGCCTCGAGCTTTGTTATTGGGCGGAGCAGCAACGTTAGCTGTTAGCCTTTAACTTTAGCTAACAGCTAACATCAGGTAACAATACACGGGCTTAGCTTCACGTGCCCCTCTTCGTTGTGTTATTGCTGCTCGGCTAGCTGACAGCAGCCCGCCTCCTGCCCCCGGACTGAACTCATGGATCCCGGCGGAAGTGAACTGGACTCCAGCCTGCCTCAACCTGAGAACCCGTGTCTGATCGTGGAGGATTCGCAGCCGGACAGCGTCGCTCTGGAGGACGATCCGGAGAGCAGCTACCGAGCTCTGCTGGCCCGCCGCCTCTCCAGCCTGCAGCCCACCGCCCGCAGTCCGGTTCTGGTGAGCTGAAAACTGGACTTAGATCTGATCTTACAGCAGTGGGTGAGGAAGTATCCAGGTGTTTTGTTGACGCAGAAGTATCAATACCAAAGAGTAAAAATACACCAGTACAAGTAAAACTCCTCCAGCCTCATTTGACGTAAGTAAAAGTACTTATCAGCAAAAAAGTACTGAAAGTCAAAGTACTCAAATACCTGTAGTGGAGAAAAACGTGCAGTATTTTCTTCTGAAACAGAAATAACTGTAATTATAACTGCACTTAAGTACAGTACTCGAGCATAAGTATTTAGTTAGGCCTGTGTAGTACACATGTGTACGGCGTTACTCACCGAATCTGAACTTTGAGTCACCAATACTCTTGCTACTTTTTAAAAGCTTGAATTAATTTGACGTGTCAATTTGTTTCTTTGTGAAACTATTGAATATTTGTCCTTTTCCAGGAACTGATATCGTCCCCTCTTGGAAGCAGACACTCTCAGACTGACAGCCAATCAGAGAGCTCCCAGAGCAACAACCAGGCTGAACCCGGTCAGTGCTTTTCTAACAGCGTGGTACGATGTGTACAAATACATCACGTATCCAGCAAAACCAGTCATGTTTTCTTTATTCAGGCGTTCTCACGGCGGCCAATCCCAGTTCGGCTTTCCAGGAGGAGAGTCAAGTTCTCAACATTTGCCCTCCTCCGAACAACAAGAAGAAGTATGTGTGGACCGGACGTTCGGCTGATTGGTGCTCAGGGTGATTTCCTGCTCTGACTCTTGTTTTCTGTTGGGTCAGGTGTGCCTCGGAGGACGCTGACATGGAGTCCGGAGCTGACTCTACCACACACTGCGTTCAGTCTGAGGGTAGGAGCCCTTCTCCTGTGTTAAGGAAGAGCAGCACTTTTTAAGAATGACATATTACCTCGTGTTTGTAAGTGTAATGGCGTCTGTGTTTCAGAGGGAATGTCTCAGTTTGGCTTCCTCGAGCTTTCTCAGAGTCAGGATCTGTGCGGTGAAGCGGCGAACAGTCGGGAGGAAGAAGACGACGAAGACATCGTACCTCAGCCAAACAGCGAGCGACGCCCCAAATTAGGTTTTAAGACGTTTATTTATAGATGCTCTTTGTATTTCATTGTCATTCAGGCCTTTAATGGGCCTCCTTTGAATTGATACAGAGAACATGACTCCGTATTTAAAAGGCTGCAGTCAGGCCTGGTACCTGGGTCACTGAAGAAATTCAATTTGAATCGACTGATGGGCGACAAATAAAAGGAAAATCCTGAACGAATGAGAAACAACAAATGAAGATGCTTCCATACGCTCACTGGTTTAACGAGTATGAAGACGATGTGAGTCAGATGTTGTGGCTGTCAAAGTCACCTTCATGTTGCTCTGTCATTTGTCACTCGTCTGTGGCTCCAGAGCGTCTTGGTTGCGTTTACAGCTGAAGATGCATGGATGAACTATGCTGAGCGTTAAAGGCGTTTCATGGCTCACCTCGTGCTGCTGCTGCTGCTGAAATGCACACATGCACAGTGTGTGTGAGTCAGAGCAGAAATAGTCTCCTAATCCCGCTGGATGTGGCTCGACAGCTGACTGTAACAGTTAATTATTTATTATCTGATCAGAGCATTCGTGCTGACATCAAATGGTTTAAAGAGTCAGTCTAACTTATATCTTCTTCTCATCTCCAGCAGAGCAGAAGATCAGCCCCAGGACTTCAGAGAGTCAGGACAACAAAGCAGTGAGGTAGAGCTCCACGTGGTGGTTAAACTCTGCGCTCATTAGAGTTCACATACGGCTCTGCTTTCACCGCTGTTTCCCCTTCCTCCTCCTCCAGATCTGAGGTGAGCTCCAGCAGCTCGCTGGAGTCTCCGGGTCAGTCGGGCAGGCAGCTCAGCGTCCAGGCTCTGCTGCACTCGCAGGGCCCGCAGGCCTCTGGTGAGCGGGACCAGCAGGACTGTGAGATCCTGTCCTCGCAGGAGGATCTGTTTGAAACCGACAAGACAGGTAAATGCACGCATATGTGGCCCACGTGGCCACTTAAAGAGAGGCCCCACGCTAAGTTATTTTACTGTGCTGTAATCACATGGATCCTGACCATGGTGGAGCATGGTGACACACAGCACCAGTGGCTCCAGAAAAGCACATTCAGAACAGGAAAGTCAGACTGTTGTCTTCTTCTCTGTCTCGTATGTTTCCTGTGGACTCGCCTCAGCTGCTGCAGTAGACAGCACAGTGTCTGAGCCGGAGCAGCAGGGTGACCCCTCCCCGACACCGG
This sequence comes from Chaetodon auriga, assembly GCF_051107435.1. Lineage (NCBI taxonomy): Eukaryota > Metazoa > Chordata > Actinopteri > Chaetodontiformes > Chaetodontidae > Chaetodon > Chaetodon auriga. The sequence continues at coordinate 30,969,730 of NC_135074.1, read as the reverse complement.
CCCGCACCCTGCGACTGCTGCACCTGTCTGGACAGGGAACGCTGGTGCAGGAGAGTCTGTCACAGTAAGTGACAGGACAGGTAACAGATAGAGTCCACACACCGTCCAGAAAGCCTCCGAAGGGACCTCATATTCTGCTCTCTTTGCCTCTTTTTGCAGGAGCTCTGTTGACTACGTTGCCCCCACCCCAGAGAACTTCACCCACACCCCTTTAATTGTCCCCAGCTCACCCACCGGACCAGAGAACGAGCACGGTAAGACGTGGCCGACCTTAATGACTGGGTTTAGATTGAGAGGCTGGTAAATAGAGCTAAAATTCATTTGCTTGCTCAGGTGCTGACGAGCCGATGGATACTTCGCTGCCCCCGGAGGACCGAGCGGGGGAAAAGGAGGAGCCAATGGACACGGAGGCCTCCTCGAAGCCACACCCATCCGCCTCTACTCCCATATCCCAGAATTCCCCTGGTTTCGTGTTAGAGCGAACTCTCTCCTTACCGTCCCAGCCAGACTTCTCTCATGTATGCACTTTGATTTTTCCCATTTTTAATCAATCAGCCTGATGATTTTCTGAGTAGTTTTGTCCGACCAACACTCAGAAACCCAAAGACGTCCAGTTAACGGTGATGTGAAACACAGGAAATCAGGGAAAGCTCCTCCTGAGCTGCACAAAGAGAAGATTTGACTCAATCAATAATGAATTGGTTTTGTTTCTGTTCAGCTAATTGCCTCATCGACTTATTCTTTCAGCACTGATCTGTTCATTTTTGTCCTGCTTCATTGTTTTTGGTTGAGATGCAACAGATAATTGTCAGCAATTTCAATGGTTGGTAATAATTTAAGTCATTTATGAAACAAAAGTTCTGGACACTCGCTGGTTAGAGCTTCTCAAAATAGGAGAATGTTCTGCTCGTCTGTATGTGGATTTTGGAGTGTTGGTCGTGTTCTTTGACAAGCGATGAATCAGTTAATTGTAAATAATAATAAACAGGTTAATCTGAAATCAAAATAATCTCAGTTGCAGTCCTGGTTCACTGTCTTCTCTGTGTGTCTTCCTCTGTTTCCTCAGGACGTGTTTGTCCCCACGCAGAGCCAGGAGGCCCCTCAGCAGTCAGACAAGAAGACGGCGTCGCCGCCTCCTGATGCACCGTCTCAGCATCCGGAGTCGGCTTCTTTCGCTTTGCCTTTGCAGCTCTCTGAGAACACCGAGAGCTGTCCCCCTCCTCAGCAGCAACACGCTGAGGAGGACAGCCAGGCCACGCAGATAGAGGAGCTGGAGGAGCCGCCCGGCGTCGACACCAGCGACGCCGTCATTTCACGCTGCGATCGGAGGGCCGAGAGCAACGGCATCCCGGCGGAGTCGCAAACTGCCACCAGCTCCAAAGCCTCCACCTCTGCTGAGTCACCAAAGCATCACAGCGAACGTGCCAAGAACGAGCAGTCCGAGTCCAATCTGTCTCAGAAGTGTGCCGCGCACCAAAAGACGTCTTTGAATGTACCAAATGTGAATGTAAAAGACAGAAGTGACGGCAAAGAGGCGAGCGCTGCCGACCAGGTGACCTGCTCTCAGGCCAAGTTTGACTCGGCCGATCTGACGGTTAACAGCTGCGTGCAGGAGACGCCTTCGGACGCTACGCCCTGCAGTTTGTCATCGCAGTCCATTGTTCGTCAGACGTCCGCTGTGGACCTGAGAGGAGGAGGGACTGCCAAGAGTCAGTCTGTCCAATCTCTGTCACAGACGTGTGGAAACATCAGTAACAGTCAAGCAGTCAAAGACGTGATGGATGAGTGTGAGCAGGGTGAAGCAGCAGAGGAGGAGGTGCTGATGGAGGAGGGGGAGGAGAGCACGGTGGGAGGTGGGGCTTCAGGATTGGCTCTGGCTCTGTCTCAGAGCCAGCTGATGTCTCCTGAGCCCATGGAGGAGGACAGCGAAGACAGAGGAGAGGACAGCGTCATCGTCGTGACGGACAGCGAGAGGGACTCCCAGATTCCTCAGAAAGACGTGACGCTGCAGTCAAAGACCAGCAGCTCCCAGCCAATCAGAGGGACAGTCTCCACCAACGGCCACGAGTCCCAGGCTGAGGCGAAGACGGTGCACGCCGCTTCTGATAGGCTCTCCCAGACTGAGAGGGCGGGGCCTGGAGCAGAGGGCCACAAAGACAAGAGCTTGAGTGACAGCTCAGGAGGTAAGCAGTCAATGTGCAACATCAGCTCGTTAGAAGCAGGGGTTCAACCTGAGGGCCGGGCCCCTGCAGGGAGTCGTGAGGCGAATCGAGTGGGTCCACAGATTCTGATCATCAGGTTTTTCTGTCTTTTCCATAATTTTTGCCTCTTCGTTGTGAAATACTCAGCTGCATCCTTTCAGGCCTTGAAACCTGATTGGACACTTGGACAAAGCTGCGTCCCGTCACGTGTCTGTGTGTGTTTGTGTTTTGTGGATTTCTTGGATTTCGAGCTTTTTGTTTTTGATATAAAAAGTCCGACTCTGCCTTGAATGCTGTGGATTACAGGGATTCAGGCTTGTTGACATCTTGCTCTGTGATGTTTGGTCTGCAGCCTCTTTAGAGGTGGAGGGTTTAGGTGAGGTGGTGTTCAGGTGTCAGACACACGAGGATTTTCAGCTTTGACAGGAAACGTTCCCTGAAAAAGATCTTTTCTGATTCCATTTCTGCTTTTCTACGACAGAGATTTCCTTCCACTTCACGCTTCCTAAAGAAGGGGAACTGATTGGTCCTGTTGTGGGTGCCACGCCCCCTCTAATCAACCAGCTGAAGCAGACTTTGAGACACAGCACTCCCATTGGTGGGTTCACGTTCACCTGTCTGCTGGACGTCAAATAGCACAACAGGATCTGATGCTGAGCTTCGTCGGTGGTTTTCTTTTTCCTCCAGAGATCACTTCCTTTTCTGAGAAGTCAGACGTGGTGGGCGATGTCTCTGCGGACGTGGCCATGGCAGCCAGCGACATCGTGTCGGGCGATAGCGGCGAGGACACGGCGGAGAAAGCAGGCGGGAAGCTGAGTTTGAGGATGAAGCTGGTGACGCCTGTGGAGGAGGGCAGCTCGGAGCGCTTCAGCCTGCAGAGTGAGCGCCGTGCCTCCCTCACGCTTTCATGTGCATCCTCTTAGGAGTTACAGGATGGTATTCATGGCGGCGCTGCGTGCTCTCATTACCTGCTCACTAATGCATTTCTTTCTCCAGAGCCAGCGCTATCAGAAGAGGACGGAGCCGGGGTCAAGGTTAACCCCATTGCCAAGGCTGTAAACAGGTAACCTATTCGGATATTTACAAAGGTGTTCAGCTGTCACGTGATCTGGGTCAGCGGTCAGAGGTGTGGACGATAAGTTAAGGTCCGGCTGATGAGAAGTGCACCCATGTTTTATGTCCCAGCAGCCCGTCGGTGTTCAGTCGGGTCAGGCAGGTGCACAGACAGCAGGACGCAGAGGAGGACACCACACCTGTCAGGTGAGCACACTCACTGTCACAGCGCAGGGTTTCATGCGTGTAACGCTAAATGTGTTTCACTGTTGTGACCGTAGATCTGCAGGAAGCTGCAGATGTCTCACACACACACACACACACACACACACACACACACACACACACACACACACACTGAACGCACAGGGGGAGAGGCCTGCTGGTGCTCCACTTCTTTGAGCTTTTCAGTTCAGATCTGTGACGTCCTGTGTAGGATCTCTAAAGTGCTGACTCTGCTGAACGGCTCGTACAGTTTTCATCCGAGCAGTTCGGAGTTCCAACTTTCATTTTGTGCGCGTTCAGTTGAGATCGGCACCATCTGACCTGCAGGAGCCTCACATGTCCGTTTGACCCAGGAAGTATGAATAGTGTTCCCCTGTTGTAATGTATTTTAGTAGACAGAAATAGGACTTTGGCTACTGATCTGTGTGTGTGTGTGTGTGTGAGTGTGTGAGAGACCTACTTTGTAAGCCTGGCGGTGGGACGATGGTTATTTTCTGCATGCTCACAGGGGACAGGAGGAGCGGTGAGGTGTGGTTTTGTCCTCCGCTCTGACAGTGAGGTCGTTTTACAAAATGTCTGCAGCTGAATTCTCTCTTTCGTCCGCTTCACTCTTGCAGCAAACAGTTTGGAGACCCTGCTGTTTGCATGAGTGATTGAATCTTGAAGGTGTGTCCTGACGTGTTATTTGTGCCCTTTAACATCTTTGCAGAGGGGAGCTGTTCGCCTCCCCACAGAGGAGCTCCCAGGCGTCCTCGCCGGGATGCAACAGCCTCCTCAACAGCCAGCCAGACACGTCACCACAGGAAGTGCTGGCAGCAGCGCAGGAGACCCCGAAGGATGCTCCCGGCCCCGCCGAGCGGGCTGAGGACAGGCGAGGACCGCCCGGAGCCCCAGAGCCGTCCAGCCCGGTCAGGACAGACGCCAGACAGAGGGTCTCCCAGCAGACCTTTGACGGCATCATCACCTCCAGCCCGTCCAACAAGGTTCGTCAGTTATTGTGAGGAGGATTCACAGCACCAGTGTTTGTTCACACCGAATGGTTACCAAGCGTGGGTATTATGGTATGTTACGTGTGGCTCAGTGACGTCTTCATACAGAATTTCACTGTTCAGACTCGCACACGTGCTGAGAACACAAAAATCTGAGTTTATTGAGAAAATGGGACCAGAGCCCCCGAATAAAGACAGACGTGATGAGTTGTATCGAAATTAAAATATGTCACTGACAGGACTTACAAAAAATATATAAAAATAACAAAACACAGGCAATGACACGAAACTTACAGTAAAATCTTAAATTTAACAGTTAACTTCAGATTTATTCTGCAGGGGAATTTAAAGTCAAGGCTGATAAACACCAAACATAAAGACTTTAATTCATTCGTTTTGAGATTGAGAACACAACCTGCTTCTCACATTATCCGATTTAAGTGAAAAGTCTGAACACGTTCAGTTGATCTTTGAGTTTTAATAAGTTTAAAGGCTTTAAAAATCCTTTGAAAACATCGGCTGCACTGTTCAGCGCTGAGGTTCTGCTCTTCTGAACGGTTGTTGTTGGGACTGGTGAGCGCCGGCTGGCTGTTAAGGTGTCCTCACACATGTCATGGTGGTGCTGATCGCTCTGTCCTGTGTGTCTCAGCTCCGTCAGCGGACAGTCTCCCAGCAGACCAGCTTCGATGCGCCTGGGCTGCGCTCCCCAGCCGGCAGGGTACGCAGATTCAGCTGCATGTGGAGAAGGAAAATTCTGCTGGTGTGTGTGCATGCGTGCGTGTGTGTGTGTATCGCCCAGCTGACGCTCCTGTGCTCTGTCTTAAAGGGGGAGCGAGAGTCTCCGTCCTACAGGAGAGCCACGGGCCCCTCCCACCGCAGACACGTGCGCACCATCCAGGAAGTGAGGACCACCATCACGCGGATCATCACAGACGTGTACTACGAGGACGGCAAAGAGGTGGAGCGCAAGGTCTCCGAGGTGCAGTCACAAATTCAGCTTTGTGAATATTATCAGCACCTCTGGCCTTTTTTAATGTGTTGAAACTTAAAAATGAGCCTCGCCGCTCTTTGTTGACGCCACCAGGAGAGCGAGGAGCCCGTGGTGGACTGCCAGGTGTTGGACAGCGACATCTCTCCGTGCCGCACGGGCAGCAGCTCCGTGACCTCTGGCGACCTGGCCGACATCAGCTCTCTGTCGTCCAAAGCGTCCAGCCTGCAGCACAGCTCCGGAGGAACCAGCAGCAGCCTCGGCAGGCCGGACTTCGTCATGCCGCCCAGCAGAGGCGCCAGATCCATCAGGTACTGCCTCCGCCTCCACGCCGCCAATCAAGCTGTCACTTTGTCCTCGCTCCTGTCAATATGGTGTCTCTGCTGTGTGTCTGGACTCGCTGCATGCTGTCACTCCTTCACCTTCTTTCTAACCCTCTAATGTCTCAGTGGCTCACTGATCCAGCAGACACGAGTCTGGGGCCGCTAGACGGCCCTCGTTCCGTGGGGTGCCGTCGATTTTGAAAGTGGCCCCAGATCAGTGCCTGTGCCACCTGACCGGCTGCGTTCGTCCCCTCTGTGTGTCTGCAGTCCCAGGAGGGGAGGCGGGCATCAACAGAGGGGTCACAGGGGTCACAGGGCGGGGTCAGTGGTCACAATGGACAGAGGCTACGGCACCCTGGGGCCCCGGGCCTTCGTCCCGCTGAGTCCCAGAGGAAGGGCTAGAAGGGGCCGGCCCCCGTCCCGCTCCTCCCTGTCCAGGTGAGTCCTCTCTGAGGCTCGCCGCACTTAAAGAAACCACGGCGGAGGCGACGATGACGAGAGGCAAACAGCATGAAGCAGCACCGCCTACACCACCTACACCGTCACCTAACGACGCCTCACCTTCCTCTTTCCACTAACCCTCCCGCTCAGCTGCAACTAATGATTTATGTCAGCAGAGATTCGTTTGTTTTGTCACTTGATTGATTAACACACTTTCTGTTTGTTTGTTGTGAACGTCAGAAAACAGTGAAAACGATCGATCATCATCAGCGACGTGTGCGATCCGTCGACCCGTCGATTAAACGTTGCTCCTCTCGTTTGTCCAAAAAGACGAAACTCATCGTTAGTGATTTATTAACGTGCACAGCTTCACACTCGTCAGCAGCATTTAAAGAGCAGTTTGATGACTGAAGATTTTCAGATGGAGGAGAGGAGCACGTGTGTGAGCTCGCTACGCTGGAGCGCTAACCTGTCGCTTGACATGAAAGATCAAACATGTTTCTGTTCGTTATTCAGCGCTTTTCACGTCAGATCAGAGGATTATTGTTTTTACGTGGCAGATGTTGACAGTTGAAGTTATTTAATTCCTCATTCTGATGACGCTGCTGAATCGAGGCTCCAGCTCAGGTGCTGCACACTGACCTGATTGGATGTTTCAATTCTGACACATTTCCTGAGATTGAAGCCGTTTAAATCTAAAAATACGTGAACAGACGTCGAGGAAAAGGTGAATTCTGATAGCAGGAAGCCTTTAAGTCAGCGTCTGATGTTGCCTGAACAGACTCTGTTTGTCCCTCTAAGGGGAGGTGGTGTCGGCTCACATCAGAGGTTGGGCGCTCACGGCCAGCCGCAGTCCTCCTCAGAGGACGAGCCCTACACCCGCATGCTCCCCCCGCGCCTCCCCATCAGCCCCACAGACGCGGAGCCCAGCCGCTCCGACTCCCTCAGGTCGTCGCCGGAGGAGGCGAGCTCGGCCGGGAGCAGCTTCGTCGGCCTGCGGGTGGTGGCCAAGTGGTCGTCCAACGGCTACTTCTACTCGGGCCGCATCATCAAAGACGCCGGCGAGGGGAGATTCCGCCTGCGGTTCGACGACGGCTACGAGTGCGAGGTGGCGGGGAAGGACATCCTGCTGTGTGATCCCATCCCGCTGGAGACGGAGGTCACCGCTCTGCTGGAGGACGAGTACTTCAGCATAGGTGAGGGGAGGAGGTGGAGGTTCATCCAACCTCTGAATGCACCCCGAATGTCTGGAAGAGAGACGACCCTGCATCCACTGTTCCTCCTCTGAATACTTGTACTGAGTCTCAGAGCAGACGTCCTGCTGATCGTCTGTCTCCTGTCTGTCTCTGCAGGTGTTGTCCGGGGCCATAAGACCGAGGGCCAGGACCTGTTCTACAGCGTGGAGAAGGACGGCCAGAGGCAGTGGTACAACAGGACCGCCGTCATCCTGTCTCTGGAGCAGGGAAACAAGCTGAGGGAGCAGCACAGCCTCGGCCCCTACGAGCCCTCCACCCCGCTGGCCAAGGCCTCCGACATCAGCCTGGGTGAGACGCCGCAGCTGGGCCTTTAAGACAACTCGTCTCCTGCGTTCAGTTAATAAAAACCTGGTGTTGACATTCTCGTCGTCAGATAACCTGGTGGAGGGGAAGAGGAGGCGCAGAGGAGCCCCCGGGGGCGAGAACACTCCCAACCGCAGCTCCTCCAGCAGCCCCCGGACCCCCGGCCCCTCCGGCAAGAGGAAGCTGATGGCCTCCGAGGACGACAGGACGCCGGCCAAGAAAGGCCGCAGGGGCGCCAGAGCCGGTACGGAGACCCGCTCGCCGAAAAACCGTGACGGCGGCTGCTTTTAAACACACCAAATTCAGTTTTTATCAGTTTGATGTTTTTTTTTTTTTGTTTTTTTTTTTGACTCTAAACTGAAGCTTCTGTGTCATTATTTAGTTTGTGTCGTTTTAGATTGTAAACATCATGAATTATTCTCCTGTCAGTGGATTTTAATGTAACGTCAGTGTGACTTTAATGGTTTTTAGAAGCTGTTGTTTTTTAACCTGTTGACATTTTAAATCCTTGTTTTCTGTCATAATTCAGAGGAATGAGTGAAGCGACTTGATGAATCTGTCAGGTGTTCTTATGGAGTCAGTAATGTGTGTTTTTTGTACTGAATGATATCTGAGACATTTCCACCTCCATCATGCGGTGTGTGTTCGCCCTCCGCTGCCGCCTGCCGTCTGCCGCTGAGGCTGATTTGGTAACTAACAACAAGCACCAGCATCCCGACGGTGTGGGTCCACAGGTGGAGGGAGGATGACGTGTGTGTGTGTGTGTGTGTGTGTGTCTCTAAAGTCACGGGTGGATTTGTGAAGTGTGTTCATGTGAAGCTCTAAAGGTCGGTTCAGCCAAGTTACAGAACAGAGCCTTCTCTGTCAGCGTACCTCGGGCGGGGTTGAAACTGTCCTCTCTGGATCGTCCTCAGGTCACGCAGCAGCTTTAAAGAGAACAATTTCACAAATCTCAAAACATCGACTGATAAAACACTGAAACGTGCAGAGACAGAATTGACGTGAGAGAGAAAATGTTGTGATTCGGGTGAACAGACCTTTCAGAGTCCCAGCTGTCGTTTATCTGATCTCTGCTCTCGCAGTCTTTTCTGCTTTAACGTGTTTTTCCGTCTCCAGCTCAGCGCGTCGGCGTCTGCAACACCTCCGGCAGCGGCACCGACCTCCCCCCTCGGCCTCGTGACGTGGCCGACACTCACGGCCCGCTGCCCCAGAACGCGTCCCTCTTCATGGGCTTCGCCTTCATGCTGACGGCCTCGTCCGAGAGCGACCGGCTGACCAACAAGCTCACCAGCGACGAAGAGGAGGGTGAGCCGGCCGAGGACAAGATGAGGACGACTGGCCGGCTTCCTTTAATGGCTGCACTCATTGTTTTCAATTGTTCTTTCTACAGACTACGTGGAGACGGGGCCGTATAACAAAGCCTACACAGAGTCGCAGCTGCAGGCAGGTGGAGGCTTCGTCCTGCCAGACTTCAACGAGGAACAGGTGAGCTCTGGAAACAGCACACCTCTGAAACCTGCACACATACTGGAGAACTTCAGGCTGCAGAACGGGAATAAAGCAGGTTTGTACTTCATGTTTTCTTCTGTTTGCTTTCCTCCTCAGTGTAAAGCTGCTTACCAGAGCCTGCTGATTGCAGACCAGCACTGTCGTACACGGAAGTACCTGCTGTGTTTAGCCAGCGGCGTGCCGTGTGTCTCGCACATCTGGGTGCGAGACTGCTGCAAAGACAACAAGCTGCTGAACTACAGGAACTACCTGCTGCCTGCCGGCGTGGGCCCAGATGACGCCATCGTCGAATGGTACGACGAAGCTTTGTTTGGGTTTGATGGATGGATCTGACAGAGTATCGAGGGTTGTTTGAGTCCTCACGTCCCAGAGCTAAGAAAGAGAAATCCACTGTCTGTACTGTTTCCTCTCCGATCAGGCATCCTCGCAGCAGCCCGTTCAAGGCTCTGCGGGTCCTGCTGGTGTTCGAGAAGCCGGTGGAGCTCTGGGCGCAGCTGATCACCATGGGCGGAGGCTCCTCTGTACGACAGTTCCAGATGGACAAAGACAGTTCAGGTACGGACGCCACCACGCGATGTCCAAATGACGTGCGCGGGGACACATACTGACAGTTTGCCCTTTCCTTCGTCCGCAGACGTTCCTGCCGGCAAGTTTGATGTTGTGGTGACAGACCATGCCTGTCCACCATTGGTAAAGACACATATGACATCACAGGAAGTCCCGCTGGTGTCTCCCGAGTGGCTCATCCAGAGCGTCGTCCTCGGGGAGTGCCTGGGTTTCCACAGCAAGCCTCAGTATCGCCACGACTACTCCTCATAATCCGAGCCTGCGTGCGCAAGACGCCGCGTTGAGTGTTCAGCTTCGGTTCTGTTGCATGCCTCTGCTGTATATAACTTTATCCTGTCTGTTTTTATGGGATAATAAACTGTGACCCTTGTTTCATTTTAACACATTTCAGTTTATTTTCTCTACAGCAGGTGGAACATACGAGGTTTTGATATTTACAGTTTATACAAGGACAGCGAGCTCGAGCCGAAGGGTCCAAAAGAAAGCACAAAAAGCATTTTCACTCTGAGCTGAATTTTTAAACCTACTTTTACATAATTTGGCGTCTAAATGACTAATTGGAACTGGTCCGGTAGATGACCTCAGCTGACAGCGGAGTAGAAGAGTTTTCGCAGGTAAGATCCTTTTCGTTTAACCAGGAGCAGCCGAGGGTTTGTTCAGATCCAGACGTGGTGTCTGAGGCGATCCACTGGACCAAATCCTAAACTTTTTGGACTCTTTAGTCATTTAGACTCCAAAATATGTACAAATATTTGAGTACTTTACAGGAGTAGTAGCATATTTTGGGAAATGTGCTTATTTGCTTTCTTGCAAAGAGTTAGGAGATGATCGTTAGCTCTTAGCTTAGCACAAAGGGCCTGGCTGTGGCTCGGATGCACTGACCTGACAGATGTGATGTTTATATTAAATGCTTTGCTGGAGTTTTGACCTCTGTAGCTTCATATTTCACAGGCAGATGTGAAAGTAGCGTCCGTCTACATGGAACTCTGCAAGAAAATGACTTGGCACAAAATGTTGAACCGTTCCCTTAATTAAATACATGAACAGTCCTTGAACCAGGCTTGAATTAGTCTGATCCCAAAAAACTGTCTGCATGGGAAGACGCCGCTGGAGGCGAGTGAGGAGAATGATGAGATGGAGTGAACGGACCCTTTAAAGATCAACAGGACAGAGGACCGATGGGCGTCTGTTCAGTGTGAGTTCAGCAGAGATGGATCCAGATCTTCATCCTCTGAGCTCTCAAACACTGAAATGAAAGACATTAAAATTTTTGGATTAACCCTTTGATTAGTAAATTCTAACCGAGTGTCAGGTGTCGTGGATTTTCTTCACCTGAACACTTTACCTAATGAAATGTGATGGTTAGAAGTTCATGAGATTCATTTTTAAGCTAAGAAGCTAATGGTTGGCGTTGGCCTACCTGCCCAGGGTCCCTCCAGCCTGCGTGTAGTATTTGTTGTAGTCCAATCGCAGTAACAGCTGAGCCAGATCAGAGTTAATCTGATGGTTCCTCACACTCGACAGGATTTTAAAGAGTACGGAGGACTGCCGCCTGAAGCCCTGAAATATGAACTTGGTGCTGTTACAAAACACATCTTTACATTTTCCAGCATCAGACACGCAGGAGGTCAGTGAACGCACCTTGACGAGGATGTCCAGCTGGGCGGTCCCCCGCTCGTCCAGCGACGCCACGCTGACCAGCGAGCAGAAGTTATGGCACAGCTCGAGGATCTCGTTCAGGCAGTGGAACACCTGAGGACGGAAGCGTTTACTGAGCAGACGCTCGGTGAGGAATCAGACGCCGTTATGAGCCGAGTTATTCATACCGGCTTGAGCAGGATGAAGGACTGAGCGAGCAGGTTGCTGAGGAAGTGGTCGTGGGCCAGTCGGATGCTCTCGAAGTCTCTGGTGGAGTTGATCTGCTGAAGCAGCTGAGAGAACTGAGACTCCAGCACGTCCACCTGGAGACAAACGACAGGAAAAGGCCTCAGCGATCGCTCAGCTGCCATCACACACTGCACCACAACCTTTGGAGCAAAGCCAAATCACAGCCAGACGCATAAAAAACTGAATACACACTCTTTTCCTGTGACTCTTCCATCGTGACGTTACCTGTAAGTAATACTGCAGGTTGTCGATCAGGAAGGCCATGTGGTTGCGGAGCCTCCACTTCACAGCGTCTGTCTGGCTGGACTTCAGGTGTTTCCTCTGCATCTGCAGAGCCCAGCAGTGCTGCAGCTGCGACTGCACCCGCCGCACACTCAGCAGGTACCTGAACACAACGTTGTACCTGAACAGAGCAGAGGAGGAAACAGGAGGAGAGGATGCTGACCGGCTGCACTGAACGCACCACTGAAGAAATGCTTCGATAAGGAGCTGAATGAGAACGCACTTCTCCAACACGGCAGGAGTGAAGAGGATGTGCAGTGGCCACTGAACCTTGTAGGTGAGACCCAGAGCTGCCCAGCCTGTGGGCGGGACCTCACGAGGGGAGGAGTCCTGTGGAGGAGTGGCTCCATCTCTGGGGCCCGTCGCCTCTGAGAAAACCGATAAGCATAGGCAGAAATACAGCCAGTGAAGCACACAACGCGGAGACAAGCAGGAGGAGCCGAGTTACCACTCAACCATCTGCTGGAGCTCAGTAAACAAACTCCAAACTGGCCTCTTCATGCACTGCAGCAGGGAGGTGGAACGTACCACTCTGACAGGGGTGCGGCTGGCTTGTTCCTTGGTCCAGGCTTCACCTGTACACCAAGTTTCATGAAAATCGGGCCTGTTGTTTCTCTGTAATTCTGCTGACAAACCAGGCTGAAAACACTGATAATACCTGAGATCAGGAGAACGAGACTCAGGATTCACTGCCTGAAGGTTTGGTTTGATCCTGTCATGACTGCTGACTCATCGTTAAATGCAAACTGACTCACTTTTTTAAAAACGAATCAATAATTTGGTCCATAAACGGCCCATCACATGTCTAAGGTGACATCTACACGCTGTGTGTTGTCTGAACAAAAGTCCAAAATAAAAAAAAAAAGAAAGATATGTGAATTTCCAAAGACACATCAGAGAAAAGCAGCAAGTCCTCAAGTTCAAGAAGCTGTAATGATGTTTCAGCACATTTGGTTTGGAGGCAGTTTAGTGAATGTTGATGCTGAGTCCATGTGCCTCAACCCGTGAGCTGCTCTATGAACTGTGTGACTGTGACGTCAGTTACATCATAAAACCACTGGATGGTGCTAAAGACCAAATGAAGGAGAGCATCTTCTCAATGGAAACAGGTTTGTATTTGTGTGCCCCCCCTCCCTCCTCATGGCCTCCTGGCCGGTGAACAGTCAGCTTTACCTTTGCTGTCTTTGCCCTGGTAGTCGACCGTGAGGTGCAGCAGCGGCAGCAGGTTGTCGTCGTCCAGCAGCACCTTATGAGCCGCCTGCTGAAAGGCCACGTTTACATCTGCGGAGCAGAAAACACACGGCAGTGAAATACGTGGAGGTCTTATCGCAGCTGTCACTGCACGCTGTCAGTGAGCCCTGAATGTAAAAACACTGTCTGACTCTCCGTAGTTCAGGTTCATTTCCTCATTTTCACCTGACAAAACCTGCAAGCAAGCATGAGCAAGCACGATTGGTTGAACTCGGATACTGAAGTTTACCGTGCTCAGTGACGGCTGTTGGAGGCGTCTTCAGCATGTGCTGTGCGAGGTCAATAAAAACCTGGTAGAGCTCGCCGCGACCCAGCAAGTAGAAGTCTTTAATAATCTGCAAGAGATGCAAGTCAGCACTTTTCATTAAGCACCGATTTGTGATCCAGAATCAGAGTGAATCCAAACCTTGAGCTGCCCGAGCAGATCTGACTCCTCCACCATCAACGTCCAGAGATGCTGCGGACAGAAAGACGGCGACCCTTTAATTTTGTCACACGGAGCGAACTGGTATCTCACACTGAACGTCGTTCAGCTGAGAGAGTGATGCAGCGGCACGTGAGCTCACCTCTGCCACTGTGCTCCTGATGCGATCAATCAAATTTTCAAAATCCACCAGGCTGAAAAGAGGCTGCTGCTTGAGTCTGTGCAGCTCTGCAGCAAACAGGTCCTCCTGGTGCTTCAGTATGGAGCCTGAAACCAACAAAGCGATGATGTGTGGGGTTCGCTTACTGACATGAAGACAAACGTACGCTGCTGCAAAATGCACTACCAGCTCTCGATGGGCTGTGGTTGTGGTTTTCAAACATCTGGACAGATTCTCCGACGAAGAGGATCTTCTCGGCCACTCTGATGGGAATGTAAGAGGGCAGCATCTCCGTTCGCAGGGAGAACTGCTGCAGAGACGGAGCCAACATGTTCTCCTCCTCGATCAGCCTCTGCGGCGAACACAGCAGCACATCATGAAGCCTCCTGAAAGCGCGCACTGACCTCTGCTCCGGTGTCGGATGTGCTTCTGACTGCAGCTCTCACCAGGTCCTGCAGTTCTCTGAGCTGTTTCCCGCTCAGACCTCCCAGCCCCAGGTCCTCCTCCTCCTCCTCCTGGTTGGCAGCAGCTCCTCCTGCGCTGGGCCCCTGCTTCACGAAAAACTCCTCGCTTTGGTCCAGCAGCAACCCGTGAAGCATCCAAGCCGCAAGCTGCTTGTACATGACACCGTGGCACACAGCCAGAATCCTGCAGGATGCATTAAAAATACACAACGCAAGTCTTAACGTGACAAATCAAATGTGCTAAAGACAGTACAGAGTTCATGACGTACAAAGGTTCAAAGTAAATTCACTAAAAGCTGGAATGGAATCAAACACTTAAACCCAGAAACTCGTCCCTCATTTGGAGTGGAATAATGTGTCACAGCTCCACTGTGTGTCAATCACTATCATCACGTCCGACACCAGAATGGAAATGATGTTTAAAAAAAAAAAAAAAAAAAAATCACACTTCAAAGGTCAAACAGTGCGTCATTTTAACACACATACACCATCCAGTGGTAAACAGGCATCAAGTGTCAGACTGAAGGATGATCAGACGTGTCTCATGGTAGCAAATCAAATGGAAAACATTCAAATTCTTACTGAACGTCTTTCATCCAAACATCTATTGAATCAGCGTTTCTTTGTGTTTCTAAATCAGTTACATATCACAGGAGAACATGGATGGACTTACTTCTCTAAGGCCATGCGAACAGGAGGAAGCCCCCCACAGCTGTGCTTGTAGACCGTCTCCAGGATCTGACAGCCGTGGATCTGCATCCGCACACAAGACAAAAGAACGGTCACTTCTGTTCTCCAGGCGTTCGTCTGGATCAGCAGATCACGTTTTCTACACGTTCTCTTCAAGGAGGGCGACAGTGCTGCTTCAGCTGTTCGGTCACGTATCGGTCAGGCCTTTTGTTTATTGTGTTTACATTAAATGAAAAAGAAACAACACGTGACTCAGTGTGTGTTTCTGTCAACTACCTTCATACAAACAGACTAAAGAGTCAGAATTAATCCAGCATCAGTGACTGACACATCACGGCACGCCAGCGCTGCTTTCCACCTGCGAACAAATGTGTGTTTTCTCTCAACTTTTAATAAATTCATTTGGTCTCTTGATCCACAGAGACAGTGTCTTGTTGTGTATTTAATAAGCTGCTGTGTACTTCATCGACAGACGCTGCAGCTCCAGGCGACCCCGACATCTTGTTCTTTATTTTCTGAGGCTCTCTGGTGAAGCCTGTAATGTTTTCCAGTTGTATAATTTAATCCTTTCCTAATCATTGGCGACATCGGCAGCACTGTGCTCCACCCTGAGCTCACACTTCCTGGTGACCTCCTTCATAAGCAGCTCTTACCTTCTGTGATTTGATAGTCTCCACCACCACCATCACAGACGGAAACAGCAGCTGGAACTTCACAAAGAACAAGAACAGTGTTAGACAGACAGATATTTAACTGCAGAAAGACTTTCCACTGTGAGTTTTTACTAAATGACAAAAATGTTAAAATGATCTCTTTAGAGGATTCATCAATGCTTTACCTCATCAAGCTTATAGTTCACGTGTGATATTGTCAGATGTGGATCTCCAAGGAACTGAAACATACACACAGCTTCGATGAGCATCCTGTCACATGCTTCGACTTTTGTTCTTGTTGGCGGAGTCATGATTTTACCTCTTGTTCAAGGTCCAACAGGGCCTGTCGGTACGGCTGCAGCATAGAGTCCAGGCCTGTGCAGAAAGCCCGCAAGTAAATTCCATGAAGTCCGGTCTGGCTGGGCTGGTTGGTGTGATGCTCCTGAAGAACAAACCGTTGATAGGAATGAATTCATGTAATTAACAGAGAAACTCGGTCTTAGATTGGGATGGGTTCGATTCTTCTTAACAGACTTAACGTATTAGTTCGTAAAACAACACTACAGATGGAGCCAAACATCAGCCACAAAAATACAGCTTTAGTTTTTTGTTAAGACTACACTGACTGAATGATGAGCCTTCCTAAAAAGGTCAATCTCTAAACTGTTATTTTAGAATTGAAATTTTTACCTAAAATGTTGTCAAGTCTAAAAGGATTGTACTCACTTGTTGATGCACATGACCCGTGTGCTGCTCTATGAACTCTGTGAAGCGAATGTAATCTGAGCCCAGTTTAGAGAGCCGGTTGAGGACACTGGTCTCACTGGGGTGAAGGAAGGGCAGGTCCTGGGACACCTGTGGGTGAAACAAAGTGCACCATGTTTGGGCTGTGGCTCGGGAGGTAGAGCGGCTGGCGGTTCAATCCCTGTCCTCGGCAGCCCACACGCCGAAGTATCCTTGGGCAAGATACTGAATCCAAAAACTGCCCAGATGCTGTGCCATCGGTGTGTGAATTCATATGTACGTCGCTTTGGATAAAAGTGTCTGTCAAATGACTAATTGTAACTGTGAAAAGAAACACTGTGAGCCTCTAATGTGGTGCACAAGCCACAACACCTTCTTTCCTCTGACTATAGACCAGTCTGGTTTAGAACGCCAGTGTCAGTGTTCCTGTCAATCAACATATCAACAGTCCCGTATGTAGTCCCGCATTACATATAAATAAAAAATGTTTGTTGTAAAACTTCTTGATCGCAATGCTTCACTTCAAATGTTCATTCCTTTTCATATGGCCCTGGATGTTCTGCACAGGAAAATGAGCAATACATTTATATTGAAAGACACTTTGTGAGGCAGAAAAGTGGAACAGAAAACATTTTTTTTTAGCTCGGGACTGTTTGTGTGATATATGAAGCTACAAACAGCAAACAGCAAATACTGTAAACCAACTTATGCTAACACAAACGGTATAACTAACGGTAGAGTGCCAGCAGAGATCATGTTAGAATTTCAATATGCCAGGCCTGTAAAAGATTAGCATAACAAAATGTCTTAGCTACCATGTTAACGTTATCATCATTATTTCGCCAGAGAGCTGCACCGTGTTTCAGTTTTACCTGCAAACCTGTTCGTTTGTTCCATGTAAAAATCGCCCCCGGGTATCCACTCAACGCCAACAACAGCTCATGAATCATGTCGATTCACACAAATTGATTAAAAATGTTACACTACTACACTACTCTATCCGCTTTATTAGTGCTGCTGTAAACTGGAATCTCCCCTTGCTTGACTAATACAGGAATACTGAATTGAATTGAATTAGAAACGCAGTTGTGAGCTTCCATTTATCTCCCAAAACAAACTGCCGCCCGAGCTGTCGCAGGTTGTTTACGTAACAACGCAAAGCATCACGGGACATGAAGCGGTTGCTATCCGGCGGGAAGCTGCGTTCAGTCGTGTTTGCTTTTCGTTCAGTGACCATTCGTCGGTTTTTTGGTGCCACAAGATGACAGCAAGTCACATTAGTTGCTTCAGGTCCTAAATGAACTCCGCGAGAGATGTAAATAAAAGCAAGCGTCGCAACCTGTGGCTAGCACTGCGCTACTGGGAAATGTAGTTCCTTCCGCTAAAAGGCAGCGTCGTCAGTCTTGCGTCATCATTCGGTCATGTAGCTAGCTAGGAACACCTCGCAACGGAGAGAGTTTGGTATGTCGTAGTTACTAGCTAGTTAAATTGATTACTTCACGCGTTTGTTTCAGCCAAGGATATCACGTTACTCGATTTGTTTTCTAAGCTTGGTAACGTTATATTCTTATCAGCGTGGTTTCAAGCAGAGCTGTTGTGAGTCGGCTAGCCGTTTGTGTTAACGTTAATTGCTACATGCAGTTTGTTAGTGGCACTCAGGGAAACAGTAACTGTTATCTTAACAACGCCATTATCAGCCAAGTTAGCCGCGAAGCACCAGTTGTATGCCGTCTAAAAACGCTAACTAGTAGGTACACGGCTATATCAAGTTAGATGTCATTAGTACAATGAGCGTGTTTCAAGCTAGCTAACTTAGGTGCCACTAACGTGTGTTCGATGCTTCTTATGTACTGTGTTTGTTTTGCAGGGATGGCGGGGGAGAGGAGCGGAGAGGACATAGTTTCAGAATACCTGGGCCAGAACCCGCAGCTGGCCCAATGGGTCGACACTTTGAGGGGCTACTGTGAGACCAACAAACAGTGGTTAGCTCGGAGAGAGTTCATCCTGAGGAACATGGAGGCTTTCCCCACGGTGGAGCCAGGAGTCCCCAGCAGCAGTCTGGACAGGCTGTTGTCTCTGTCCATGGTGTGGGCCAATCACGTTTTCCTCGGCTGCAGGTAAGAAACACCTACAGAGCAGAATGACGATCCCAGGAAACTAAGATCAAGGCGTACAGATGGTGAGTCCATTTGTCTCTTCATCCCTCAGCTATCCACAGGCGGTAATGGACAAGATCAAGGAGATGAGTGAGGGGATGGTTGTGGAAGATGCCCCAGTTCACAGAACAACAATGGACGGAGCCCTGGCCAAAGGGAAGCGGAGTGCCACGACTGGTAAGACGGTGCACATTTTAAAGAAAGCACACTACTGCAGTTAGTGTTTGATGTGGCTGGATTGTTTGAATTAACCAGTAACAATTATGGACAGGCTCACTAAGCACACACAGTTTTCACACTGTCATTACTCTCTAATTTTAGCTTGTTAGGATACACAGAGGCAGGAAAATTGAGGAAAATGGCACTGTACCACCAATGTTGGTTTTGCATTGAATTTCATTACTTTCATTATTTCTTATTCTTTGTTTCCTCTTATATTTAAACGTGGGTTGACAAAATATTGGAAGCACGTTTCAACATGATGCCGTGCAGAACCACCGCAAGATAAGGTTACAATAGGTCAACAAACGCCTCTCAGTCTCAACAAAAACTGAAATAAAGACAGAGGTGGTCATCCACAACATGGTGTCATCTTACTGATGTTTGGTGTTTGCTTTAAGATATATGTGTATATATTTAAAATAGCTTATCCCTAACTCTTCATAACACTGTATACGTCCTTACAATAAAGGACAACCTGCAGGACACAGGAATAACTTTTTTGTATTATTGATTATTGTATTCTGTTTGCAAATATTCAAACGTTTTCCCTAAGACAACTTCATCACATCATTTTTTCAATTTCGTTTATGTGTCGTCTTTTTGACATTCAGACATAAGAAGTGCTGTTTTGTTGATCACCCTCTTGATTAGTCCTCATAAACAATGTGAGTATTTGTAAGCTGTGAGTAAGTTAGACAGCAGGAAGGACTCTGTGCATCCTCACAGCGTCTCCACAGCTTGTTATGGACCACCGACATGTTCCCGTGCTATTTTCTGTTCGAGCATGGTTTCAGTTTTATTACTTACATGCTCTTTTTTCCTCCACACACCCACACCCGAGGCTGCAGTCTGTCTCCTCATTAAATGCACTTTCTTTGTGCAGTCATCACTGTCCTGCCTGTTGTGTCATCACTTCCAGAGGGCGATGCTGACAGCTTTGTGAAAAGAGCTAAATGTGGGCCTAATGAGCTCGACAGTCGACCTGCTGGGAGGACCGCGACGCGGCCCATGGGTCAGAAATCAGGACCTCCTCCGCAGGCTCCAGCAGAGCACCAGCCCTTCTTCAACCGCCTCTACAAGGCGGTGGCCTGGAAGTTGGTGTCGGCAGGGGGCTTCGGTCCCAACTTGGACCATTTTGAGATACTTCGTAGCTGTGTAGAGTCGTGTAAACAGACCCTGGCCTGTGTGTTTGTGCCACTGAAGGATATTACGGGCCTCCCCGCGGGTCGCACTCAGAAGGAAGGCCACGTGTGCGAGATCCGCTGTCAGACTGTTTACATGGGGACAGGATACGGGCGCGATGAGTCCGCCGCCAAAGCCATGGCTTCCAAAGAGGCCCTAAAAGTCTTTCAGGGGCGAAAAGTGACAGTAAAGATCTGCCGACGGAGGTACAAAGGCAAAGACGTGGAGGATTTGATGTTGTTGGACGAACAGCCTCGGAGTCAGGGCTTTCCTCCTGCACTCAGCTACCCTTTTCAGGACGAGCAGCTGGAAGACGCGTCTTCGTAGAGCCGACAGCTTGTGACATTCGGCCTGCTGTGATGCCTGTCGGGAGCACGGAGAAGTGACGGTTACTTAATGGAGCTACTGAAGAGATTCAAGGCTGTGTCGGGACCAGACCGTTCTGCATCTGAACATCATAACCAGACTTTGGAATCACGATGCTTTTCCAACAACACTCACAGGTGACATTAAACGAATGTCTGGGAAATATCACTAAAACAGCAGGAATGAGTCTTTTACTGTATTAACAACATTTTCAGCTGCTCGGTTTTACAGACAGGAAACAGTCTGACAGAGCGCGGAGTTGGAGCATGTGCCATCATTTAGAAGTCAGACAGCCATAAACAGGCAGAAAGCTCAACTTCCAGAAAACAGTTTGAGAGTTAAAATAAAGGAAGAACAAAATGCCTCCTTCAGGGTGGGAGGAGAACGTGTTGCTTTATGTTGGTGTGATTATTTGTCCCAGCAAAATGAAAAAAAAGGTTTTGGCCATGACGTGTTTATTTCTCCCCTTCGTTCATTCCTGCGTGACAGGTTTTATTCTGGGGAGTAACGAGTGTAAGTGGGTGCAGTCACACCCACAGTTAGTTTCATTTTCTCCAAACTTTAGCCGATAACCCGACTTTGCTTCTCTATTGCTTTAGATTCAAACTGCTCATTTGCAAGGGAAACAAAAGAAACGCGGACAAACCAGAAACTTTTCTCTGGACGGTTTTGAGTTTGGCAGCTGGATGCAGTAAAAACTACTACAGAAATATGACTGTCCTTTAGTCTGAGTATGAAGTATTGTATAAATCCAGACATTATTTTGATATTTCAGTTTTTTCAACCATAAGTGACTGTTGGATGTCAGATATCAATTATTTTTCTAACTGTTCCCATTAACCTTTGCAGTTTCTAACGACCCACACTTCACTTGTTCTGGAGCAGGACTGTTTAATTCTCATTTTTCTTGTTTATCCAGAAAAAGTAAAGTAGTAAAATTTCCTCTGTTTTTGTAAACTGCTCCAGACATGCTTGGTGTGATGGTGACCGGAGACGTGACGAGGAAGTTTTTTCTTACTGTTAGCAGGTTTAAGGAAAATCGAGGTGCACTTCAAAGGTTTGGGCTTTTGTGTTCTTCTCAAACACTTTGCCAACTGCAGTACCTGTGAGACTGTACACAGAAGTACTGACGGCTTATGTTTTCTTTCATTTTTTAATCTCACGGACTAAAAACCACTGAGACCCACAACATGTTGAAAGTAACGAGGTGTGGTGGTGAATACGTTCCTTTGAACACGGTTCGATCCGGTGTGTACAGTTCTGATGTGTTTGAGGGTAACGTGCTGCTGTGATGTGCTTTTTTAGTTTGTTTTTTTCACTCTGGCTTGAAGGTGAACAGGGTTGCATTGAAGTGTGAGTGTCCACACTGCTCCATGTCTCTGTATGTTTACACCAGTGGTCCTGTTTCTATATTTTTTAATAAACATAATTTAACTGAGTAAAGTTCATTTGGTTTCTGCCTGCAGAAAACAGCGTTTTCATAGCGGCCTGATGGTTGTGTGCAGCCGCCCTTTGAAGACAGACATTAATAGTATCACCAACGTAACGACCTGATGTCACACAGGGAAACATTGTGACACACACCGTGATCCTTGAAGTGCGCCGCGTTGAACGGTGTCACTTCCTGCCTCTCATTTATGGTAATTGGCGAGTTCAGGCACAACTGAGATGCCTGACCCAGATCCTCATTAGAGACGGTTAAATAGACGCGAGCAGAGCCCATCAGATAATTAGAAACTCTCAGCGATTTGAGCGACATTCATGCTTGACCTCCCCTCACGGCTGAAACGGAGCTATTGTTGATATCAGCAGGACGCCGTCGGCCTCATCAACGCAGCTGACCGCACCGGATTCACGTCAGTGCACTTCACTTCATTAGACAGTCTGAATTCAGGCACTGATATGATCTCTAATGTGGCTGATGCTGAAAATAAGCTGCTCCACCAGCTCAGGAGGCAGGCGCAGAGACTGGAGCTCCAGCTTATTCCAGCCTCCTTATAGACCTGAAATGTGGGAACTGTAAAAAGCTCGTTTCAACTAAAGGTTGACAGTTTGCGTTTCGCAGCTATGCAGTGGTGGCAGAAATATTCAGATCTTTACCTCAAATAAAAATAGCAGTACCACAGAGTGAAAATACTCTGTCCTGCCACTGTGGCATTTATGTATTTCCAGTGTTTGTTATAGTTGGTGTCAGGTGTCACCACTAGAGGGCAGCAGTGTTTATATGTGATTTTAAACTTTAAGGATGGACTGCCTGCCCTGTGGTGTGTTTGCCTGATTTTCTATATTCGTGGGGTCCAAACAGCAAAAGCCCACTCAAGGTGGACTTTATGGGGACCAAAATGCTGGATCCCATAACCCACATTATTCAGTTTTATAGTGGAGACTTGGGTTAAAGTTAGGGTCAGGACTAATGAATGTAAGTTTATCTAATGAACCCACAAGTGAGGTAAAGAAATGTTGGTGTGTGGTTTTGTTGTTTTATATCACAGTGGGGACCTCCTACCACCGTGAGGCCCCCATGGAGGTCCCCGGGGGTCCAGACAGCTTTCTGAGGGTTAATACTTGGTTTTAGGGTAAAGGTAAAGGTTAAGGAATGCATTATGTCAGTGCAGAGTCTCCATGCTGATGGTGATTCAAATGTTTTGCTCCTGTCCTCAGTGATTATCGTGACTAATGAGAACTTTAAGTATCACAAGATCCCACAAAGAAACATTAAAAGTACTGCAGCAGTACCATGTTGTCAGAGTATCACACCCGAAATTATCAGTGTAGTGTAACACAACATGTGAAGTAGTACCACACTCTGCCCCAATGAACGACAACACCAGGTGAAAGGTGAATTCATAAAAACGCAGTTCTGCTCAGTTGAGGCTCCAGTAATTACCGAGCCACATGGTTTTCTAACGTGTTATAAATCAACTTCATGCCTGAAGCATCGCCTGGTGTTGACGTATTGAGCCAACAACGTCGTTCTCAGAGCGGTCTCTGTTTCACACTGTATCATTTGTCACCTGTTCTGTATCTTCATCCATCACATGCTCAATCATCCTCTTCCTCTTTCTGTCCCTCAGCTTCTCAGCGTTTCCGCCGCCGCCGCTATCTGTCTTCCTTTACGTCTCTGTCAAATCATCTCACACAAACAAACGTGTCCCGATGGCTGATTGCTGCAGCCCTGAACTGTGTCAACATGTGGAGAGAAGCTTAACCACACGTGCAATCTCTACTGGAATTGGAGGTAATTCCTCAAGGAATCGATAACAAATCCTCGCTGTCTGGAGAAAGTGTCGCTGCTCAGCAACTAAGATTAACCGTCTTATTGTCGGC
This sequence comes from Chaetodon auriga, assembly GCF_051107435.1. Classification (NCBI taxonomy): domain Eukaryota; kingdom Metazoa; phylum Chordata; class Actinopteri; order Chaetodontiformes; family Chaetodontidae; genus Chaetodon; species Chaetodon auriga. The sequence goes on along the minus strand of NC_135074.1, from coordinate 30,946,067 downwards.
TCAGCCACCGTCAATGTCTCTGCTGGTCCAGTAGTTTTTAATAGTGTGAGAGACAAAATGGTTTCCTCAGTCTATACATGTGCATTCAGTCGCTGAGGTGCATTTAAAACATGGAAGGACCAAGAGTTGTTTTTACATATATATCAAGAGCAAAAAGATTTCCTTATCTACAGCCAGAAATCTGTGAGGCTGGATTTTGAGCTAAATGCTAATGTTAGCATGTATGTCCCGCACAATGACCATGCTAACATGCTGATGTTTTGCATGTCAGCATGCTGACATTTTGTGATTAGCAGTAAATTAGCACTCGTTTTGTGTTGGACAAATTAGGTTTTTGACCTGATGGTGGAGCCAGATGAAAATCAGAGAAACAGCCAAGTTGTGAGGATTCATCGTGACAGGGACAAGAATGTTTTCATGGCATGACGAGATGAATCTTCCTGACTTTGAGGATCTCCTGAATTTTCCTCTAGTGCCACCTGCAGTCAGAGTGTCACTTATCCAGTAAAATAAGATAAAACTTTATTGATCCCACACCGTTGAAAAAGAGCAAATAGACAATGAAAAGGATTTGAAATAAAATCTACTATATATGTGCACTATGTAACTATAATATTTCCTTGTGAAGGATGTACTATTGAATGGTAGAAAATATATATAACAGTAAAAAATATGTAATATTGCACATAATAGTCGTACAGATGTAATGGAGTGTGTCGATATTTAATATATGTACAAAGCCAACATCTACTCGGTGCATCATGTGACCTGAATGCCCTCGAGCACCACCAGGAGGGACAAAATCTCAACATGTCAGTCCACCCCATAGTTGTTCATACATCCGTATCTATATTTAGATATTTAAGTCTGGAGGACTTTGCCGTCCATGGAGCCACAGCTCAAATCTAATTTCACCTCAGGATGAAAGATCTTCCTCAGTGGAGCACGAACGTGATCTCAGCTGTCCGGCTGTTTGCTGTCAGAGAGACTTAAATGGTAAATGACTGCTTTTATTATATGACCCTGTACTCCAAAGTGCCTCACAATTTGCCTCTCATTCACACACACACACACACACACACACACACACACACACACACTGGCCTAACCATTGGGAGCTATTTGGGGTTCAGAGTCTTGCCCAAGGACACGTAGACATGAGGACAGGAGGAGCTGCAGATCAAACCTGAGTCCTGAGCTGCAGCCAGGAGGTTTGACAGTTTCACACATGGTCACTTAGAATAAAGTCAGTCTGTGTACGAAGTTATTTGTTCACATTGGAGAGAAAACTCTGCGAGTTTGTCCTTCATGTCTCTGAGAGTCCCTCCACCAGTCTGTGAAATATTAATGACGCTTTTCCAGGAAATAACAAGGCAAACAGGAGGAAGTGTGTTGTCAGTTTGATTGACAGCACAAACCACAGTGTGCCTTTAGGTCCATGACGACGTCCCAAACGGTCACACACACACACACACACACACACACACACACACACACACACACACACACACACACACACACACACACACAGCCTAGCAAAGATGAACTAAGTTAGCATTTTGTACTTGTTTCTTCTGCATTATTGACGCACAGAGGAAGGTTGGATAAGAGACATGTGGAACATGATGATGCTGCCCAGGTGCCAAAAAAAACAAAAGAAAAAAAAAGAAAACAGGACTCTGAGGAAGCTGAGGAGTTCCAACTAAACTATAATCAGTGAGGAGTCCAGAAAAATATAACTTGAGGAAGGTTCAGGCAATGACTTCAATGAGCTAATGATCCGTGATGATGCTGAGTGTTTATCGGTTGAATAGAACTGATTAGAATTCCATTCAGTTTCATTTTTGGAGAGTTTGTCCATTTTTCATGTGCCACAAATGATTAAACTCCATGACAAGAAGTAAAAAACATAATGTGGACACACAGACGTGATGGAAGGAGTTTTCAGATCTGTTACTTTAGTAAAACTAGTGACACCACGTTAACGTCCGGCCTCAGAAGTTTACTGTGGTAAAAGTACAGAAAGTGCGTTTTAATGTTGCTGCTGGTTGAGACGGAGCTCATTTTAAGACTTTATTCACTGCAGTTATGATTTAAAAACTGACCATATGTTCGGTCTTGACCTGCTGAGGAGCTACAGCCATCAGATAAAGATAAAGGAGCAAAAAGTAGCAGAAAATGGAAATAATTACAGCTGAAATGCAAGTAAATGTACTTATATTTACTATATATACACTGAGGAGCAATTCATGTTTAACTTTGGTCCATTATAAGAAGCTGGACCAGATTTTTAGTTTTATTTTTATACATCAATACATTTGTATTGTAGAAAAGATATACGTCATGAACTCATGATCAGATGGTGCTCGGATCAAACTAACAAACACACCTCAGCTGTGTTTTGAGATACTTTAAATGACTCTGAATGATTATTTATGTATGATTAAAAAAAAATCTTTACTTTGCTCCTTTATTTTTCTTTTACATTTACTGGAGAATCATTGTTTCATTGTACCTTAAACTCAAGGTCACATATTGAAGCTGGAGGTTTAAGTCTCCTCTCCTGGTTTCAAAATGAATGCTCAGGCCTGCACGTGTCGTACAGGTGAGCTCAGACAAACTTTCCCTCTTCAGCAGGTGAACAGTCAAACCCTTCACGCACATCACTGCAGAGCTGTAAACATGTCTACCTGTGCACGTGCCGTGAATCTTTAGTCTCACGTCACCCCAAATCTGAATTCACTGGCACCAGGTGAAGCGTCTCTCGGGCACGTGACGTCATCCCCGCGCTCCATTGACAGTGAACGGGAGGCTGTTGGCGCGCCGACTGCCTTCCTCTGCAGCTGCATTGAGTGTCAATGGAGACGCCGGGGGTGTGACGTCACCACCACGTCATTGTTCAAACACTGACTGAGCTCCTGATCATCGTCACGGCACGCGCGCCTTATGTAATGGAGCCCGCGCGCGCTGCTTCCCTGACGGGGCAGATGTGAAAGAACGAGCGGCCACTCCACTGCTTTACAAAACCAGATGATCACAGTTTATTAGTGTTACCATGAGTCACACACAAACATCCATCTGAAACAGACGAGGTCGAGGTTCGGATTTGCCCCTTTTATATTGCTGTTGACACTTCACAGCGTGCGCGTGGTCCTCGGGTGAGTTTATTGTGCATTGTGGGTCATTTCTTAGCTCCTACACATCACAACAATGATCCTGTGGGTTTCCTACAGACACAAACTGGTTCTGAATATTTACAGGAACTTTATGTTCTTTAAGGTGTTCTCGTCTCCTGTCCGTCACCGTAATATCCTGACAGAGGCTCATACTTTTTCTGTGATATAATATACTTTAAAATATATGCTTATCATAGAAGTACTGTAGTTCTTTATAGGAAGGGTCGGGCGGTCACCGCACCTGCTCCCCGGCTGTATCATAAAAAATATGACAGTACATACAAAGGAATCGAGTGACAGTTTTTTTTTCTCCGCATGTCAACGCTACATTCAGATCCGGCGAGGCTCATAAGCACTTCAGCAGGAAAAAGTTGCAGAAAGCTCCCCGGGGACAGTCGCACATCTTCCCGATCCGAGCGCCTTTCCTGACGGCGCACTGCTCCCCGACATCACACTGAGACAGAAGCAGAAGAGCAGAGCTTTCATTCATTTCTCCCCGCTGCCACATGCAGCCATCATGCAACATGTTTAAGAGTGAGGCTACCGTACCGTTGGGACTTGGCCAAATTTCTTTTCCCACAAAGGCAGCCGTTTAGCCTGCAGCTTTTCAAGAACTTCTTGGAGAGCTCCAAGCTGCCAGGAAGCGGATGAAGAAGAGCGAGTTTAAAGAATGAAAAAAATAATAATAATGTCACATGAGGAGCTGATCAACGGAGCTGCAACATGATTCTACAATAAAATAAATAATTGCAAAAAGGCTAGATGATGATAAGTAGTTACATATAAGACTTTCAATTCTGTTTAAAAGGACGCAAAGCGAAGAGATGACAGGGAAAATCTTAAATTCATGCATTTCTGAATTGAATCTGGTTTATTCTCAAGTGGTCACAGACTGGACTTTGATGGCCACATTTAGTCTTTAACACATTTCACACCAACATGCAAAAGATACACAAAATAATCCTGTGAAATAATGAAACTTCTCTTGGTTGCTGCATGCCCGCAGATGTCAGTCTTACCAGCTGCTTCTCGCTGGTCAGGTTCGGACCTTTGGGGTAGAAGTCCCGCAGGGCTCTGGGGCTCAGCTCCTCCTCGGACTCGGCGTCCAGCACTTGGGCTTGGACGCTGGAGAGCAGCAGTGCGCAGAGGAGCGCCCCGCTGAGCAGCCTGGAGCTCCGCATGGTCCCGGTGCGCGGCATCGTGTGGCCCTTTCCCGTCTCAAATAGTCGCTCCCCCGCGCCAAACACCTTTTTATCTGACTCCTGCCATCTGCTCGCTCCACCTTATCCTTTGATTTTTTCTTTTTGTCATGCGTAACAGCCGCCTTGGGTGAGTCATCCCGTAAAAGTTGCTGGGCAAAATATGCCTCAAAAAGTCAACAACAACAGCAGCGCAGCGAGGGGTCGTTACTCCCAAAGTAATGGATTAGATTACTCGTTACTCGGACGGACTTCGGAGGGTTTAACCCTGATGACGTCATCTCTCTTAAGTTTGTTAAACAGTGAGGCTGTGGGCTAATTGCAGTTTGGTGTTTGTGACTGTCAGGCTAATTTTTATTGATTGCAGGCACTTCAATGCAAATCTCTGTTGGATTACAGCCACGAGGAATCAGTTTCACTTTAAATAAGAGCAATGATGCGCTTCAGTCACCCAGTAAGTCTGAGCTTCATTTAGTATTCCATGTGGATCAGCAGTAACTTGCAATACATTACCTTTCCATTATTACCTCAGAATTGCATTTTCAGCCTCTGCTGCGTTGAAACTTGGTGACTCAGTCACTTCTTTCTGCTGTAAATGATCAAGAAAACCAAACAGGGCTGCTGTGGAACGCCTTGTTATTCTTGATTCCGTCAAACCAAAGCAGGCTGCTGTGATTTAAACTGACTTCACTGATTTTACAGCTTTTTCACATTGAAAGCCTTTTTAACTTCCAGACTTCACCTTTCATGTGACACACGGGGACCGAGGGCCCGAAGCCTGAACTGACCTTTGACTGCCGGCTGTGATCGAGCTGTTATTGAGAGAGAAATGGTGATTTGATAAAGTCATTTGCGTGGCAGCTCCTCTCATCAGCCACAAACAGACGCGTCACATTTGTCCATATTTACAGTGGCTTGTTATACAGTATTGTTTCACTTAGAGTTTGGAAATGCTAATGTTTTATGACACAAAGTAAGCTGAATGCTAAAAAAATGTAATTAATTGTGTCGGTGCAGTTAAACAGTGATAGTGTCATAATTAATACATAATTATTTTGCAAATTAAAGGAATAATTACTTTGAACTTCATATCAGGGATAAATGACGTAAATGACTCTGTAAATGGAAGCAGAAGGAAATGAGAAGACAGACACTGCAAAGCAAACCGTTCTGATATTCCACTGAGTAAACGCTCAGATTTGACTAAACACGCATGATCAGCTGCACACAAAGCACGTCCACTGATCAAACATGTGCACCCCTCAGCCACCATGATATCATTTTACCGCTTATGCAACTGAGCCCGCTGTGACAATGCAAAGGATGAATGTTTACAGACAATATGAACTGCTGACTGCTGCCGTCCTGTTCTCTTAATCCTGTGCCGGAGTTATCCGGGTCTGCCGCATTGATCGCTTGTTTCACAGCCGCCTGTTTCGTGGCCATCAGCAGAGACGGAGATGGAGGAGCAGGAAGCTTTGATTGTGCTCGAGGCTGCATGACTCATGTGTCTCTCTCCCCACTTTTAATGACGGAGACGCCAATTTGATATTTCATTCACAACAACCAAGCGATTTCATTCACAGCCACGAGTTCATTAGGTTTCGTAGCAAATCCCCAGCAACCATCTGCCAAAGCCTCAGCTCAGCTGGAGACTCTCCCCTGGTCTGACCTGCTTCTCGGCCGCTTTTAGTGTAATGTTGAGGACATACTTTAAAGCACAAAGATCAATGTAAGGAAGAACAAATTCTACTTTTAAACCAACAAACACTAATTTTTGGCCACTTGCAGGCAGCAGAATCAGCTGTAACCTTGATGTATCATCACCTTATCGAGATGTTACGGCTAACGTGCTAACAAACTGTTCCATATTTACTCAACTGGCAGACACACAGTAACATTAGCATTCATTTAAGGTCGCGTTTCTGTCAGCCTGATGAATCTAAATCCAATATTCACTCTCCTCGTAGCTCTGTTTGGTCTCCTGAGAAAAATATCAATGTTCAACTTTCATCTCATGTTCTCAGCTTTGTCTGCGTGGGACAGGAAGTGTGCAGCAGGTTCATCAGAGCTTTTATCACCGAGGAGGCTGATGAGAGTGAAGGGAGTGGATCAGAGCAGTAAAACCAAAACAACGAGCTGAAAGACGACAAAAAGAGCTCAAAGGAACTGCAGAATTCTACTCATATTTTTAGAGTTTCCATGTCCAAAAATCCTTTTGTGCTGCAGGAAATATCTCAGCCAACAGTGCAACCTTCCAGATTTTCCATGTAGCCGTCTGATCTGTGAACTTTGGGAAACACACCTGAAAGATAAACTATGTGTGAAACTGCTGTGATCTGGCCATTCTCGTGAAAAAAGCTTGAAATAATGAAGCCCAAATGTCAACAAGAGATAAAACTTCCAGCTACATGCTCGACAGCAAGTAGCTAAAACAAATAGTCATTTCATAACACCTGATAGCTGAAGGGATATTTGCTGGGTTCGCCCTCTTGGCTGTCGGCTGTGTCCCTGTGCAGAGCCAGATTCAGTTATCTCCTGACAGCAGGTGCAGCCCACCTGTTGCTCTGGTGATGGTGAGAATTTACTGTTGACAGCAAACAGCAGGAAGCAGAAACAGCAATAACAGATGTGTTGAGAAGGAGCGTAACGCTGAGCTGAGAGGCGACGTCGTGAACACCCAGCAGAGAAATTCACTTTAAGTCAGCCGCTCATACTTTTGATGGCACCTACTCACAGATCCATGTTCCTCATTTACTGTGTGGTTGCACTTTGTTTACTGTCATTCCTTTTCTCTATTGAGTAACGGTCATTTTAATTTTCTCTGCATACACGACATCTACTGCACATCTGTCTGTCCAGATGCGGGACCGTCCTCTTCCTCTGCAGCTCTACGTGAGATTTCTTCCTCTTTCCTTAATCAAATGTTTTGTCTTATTCAAACAGAAGGTGTAAGATAAGATAAGGTGAGACTTAATGGATCACTCGCTGGGGAAATTTACTTGTTACAGCAGCAGGGATTGAACAGGAGAGGTAGAAATAGAACAAATAGACAATAAAAAAAGATTTATAACAAAAGGAAGGAATATATAAGGAATCTAAGGACTGAGTGACCGTAAAGGCTTGATTGACTTGATGCGTGTATTAAACCACATGTATCCCTTAATTGTCTGTCCCTATTTACAGATCTGGATCCAAATCTGAACACTGAGGTCTTGTAGGAGTTAAGTGCTCTCAGTGCTTTCCGGTATTTATGACATGGTATCAATATACCTCACAATAAAGAAACAAATAATCAATTCAGATACAGATGGGAGACAAATTAACTAACAACCAACATGAATCCCCAAATGCTCTTTGTTCTGCTGATGGCGGTGGCTCAAAACCTGCCGTGGGACTGTGCTGAGACCATGACTCACCTCATTTCTACACTGAGCGAACCGTGCAGGGACTTCCTGCATGGAAGCGTCTGCATTTCTGCTTCTTCACCCGTTTATTCTCCTTTAATCTGTGGAAAATTGGACTCTGTGGTTCCTCCATCAGGTCAAAACGCTGCCCTGTAAATTTATTAGACTTGCTCAATTAATTGACAACAATTCTAATGAGTTCTCTGTTTCCAGTGTGTCCAATAGCTGTTAGTTAAAGAGGCATCGAATCAGGTGTGTGTGTGTGTGTGTGTGTTTGTGTTTGTGCATTCTTCTGCCGTGTTGAATGGAAAGCGCTGGGCTCTAAAAATCTCTTCTTCTACCTTTACAAATGTTTCAGCTCCCCGATGGCGTCCCACCATTTAGATAAAAACCTCGTATTGTGGTCTCATATCTCCGAAATGTCAACTTTTCAGCAGCTAAAAATAGCCCGCTTGCTTTCGGCTTGTCCGCTGTGCTTTTCTTCTGCGTGAAATGAAGAAAAAACATAAACAGTGTAGGTGGGATGGTGGATTTTTCCATCACAGCAGTAATTTGTTGAGGTAGAGGTGGCAGAATGACTGGAAGGGCTTTTCAAGGATTACGGTCCAGCTTGAGTAATTATTTGTTTCCTTATATGAATATTTTCTGATTATATAATATCTCCCCCTCTGTTATGCTGCAGCAGTCCATCCCAGAGGCGTAATTACTCCCCTGTCTACCTCTGTTTTTGTTCCCTAAAAGCAGTTTGAGATCTTGTTTTGCGTAAATTGGGAGTTTTATGTCAAGGGAAGGGCAGAGAGTGAATGAGCAGAAAGAAAAGAGAGGGCAGACTGGCAGAGGGGGGAAACTCCATTCAGCGGGGCATCTATCTGCACAGCCCAGCCTTAATTACACACTCCGATACGACTGCCGCCGAGCTGGCTTGTTAGCAAAGAACGTCTCCTCTCCGGAAAACACCTCAAATGGAGCCTTGACGAGGAGGAGGGGAGGAAGGAAAGAAGGAAGATGAGGTGATATAAGAGGATCACGTCACAGCTATTCTGTAGCTCTCACTCACACACACACACACACACACACACACACACACACACTCCAATATGTCTTCTCAGCGCTGGTTTTTGATTGGTCATCAGATGGCATACCAGCCAACTCTTGCAGCAAAGCGCCATCAGGGTCGGGTGTTAATTCCAGTAGTGACTCATCACTAATTGCTGTATCTGGAGTCTCACAAGTCATCGATGTGAAATGAGACCATGATTAATGAGCATCATTACTGTACTGCTGTCAAGCAAATGTGATCTAAAGTTTAAAACACGAAGCAGCTCTCTGAGTTTGACTCCACCGGCTGCTGTCACATCTAATTTCATGACCGAGTGAGTCACCGATGTAACTGTCGTCTGGGTGGACGCTGTCATGGGATCTCTCTCCCTCTCCACCTGAGCAACACGTAGTTTTGGCCACATAAATTAATTAAGTGAAGCTCATAAAGCTGTTCCCAGCAGGTGTCTCTATAGTGGCTACTCTGACATTTCAGGTGCGCAGATGTACTGAAACCTGCACACCTCAGGACAAAAGGACAAAACCACTATCACTGAGACACTGTAAGGTCGTGTTCAGGACATGCTGTTTGTGCTCTACGTGTGTTAGTCACTTCACTTCACTGCAGTTTGGCTGTTCGGTAGAAGTTTTCACGCTGCTGTGAGGCTTCACTGCCCTGCATGGGATCAATAAAGTTTATTCTATCACTTTCGGCCGTTATAAAGGGTTTATAAACTAATGGCCGTATCAGTGATTAATTCATCGATAGATCAGCTATAAGCTATAAATATGAATGTGTTTTGACTTAAAGGGATGTGAAATTTCCCTTTTGCTGGTGTTTCTTCTTTATATTAGGCAACAGTGTAGTTCTACACGTTGGGAATCCACTAATAAATGCTTAATAAGTTGTTAATAAATGGCTTTTTTCTGCAGCCTTCATCCAGAAGATAAGTGGTCATATGGTCCAACTAATCAAGGGCTTTTCACAGCTGTTGTTGCCATAAAGCAATTATATAATGATTTATCAACCCTTAATAAAGCCATTAGTCACAGCTCAGAAACCTTCAGTAAAGTGGTTTCACTTTATCTTTTCTTGCCTTTGAAACAAGACTAAGCATCTTCAGTCATGCTAGCAGCTCTGTGCTTTAAGCTAAATGCTAACTTCAATATGCTAACGTGCTCACAATGACAATGTTAAAATGCTGATGCTAGCAGGTGGAATGTTTCCCATGTTCATGGGAGTGTCATTACTTTAGCAGGTATTTGCTTATAAACTAAAGTAATGGACAAATGAATCATCTGATCCACTGATTGGACGAGGTGTGAAGTTAAGGGCTAAGTTATCAGAGTTCACCTTGAGATCGAGGGATGTAAACATGTGCAGATACTGACATATCGAGCATTAGTCAGATGTGATGATCCACATCAAATGACTGCCATGTCATGTGACGTAATGTGAAAAGGGTCGTTTGATATGAGTCAGAACTGTCAACTCATTACTCCCCGTTTCCAGCTTCAGTCTGACTTTGCCTCCACTCTGACCGATTTCCGTGGGGGAGGTGGATTCGATTCTCCGATCACCGGAGACCAACGTATCCGCCTTGCCTGGGTCCAGACCTTTGAGTCCGCCCACTCCACAGAGTTGACTATTCTGTCTGATATCGGCCAGTAAACGTCTTCAAAGCAGAGTGCTGCTCTGATTTCACAGTAACTGGTGCTTTTAATTGTTTCAGAACAGCCTCGATAGCAGCATCTTGTCTACTGCGGTCATTAATGTTGTTACCACGCCTCCTTGACAAAAGCTTGATGGCGATGATGGCCCATGGCGCTGATTGGCTAATCATTAGGCCCTCTCATGACTGATCGGATTGATTGCTTTTTCAGCCGAGAATCTTTTTTTCATGTCATGATGGCAGACGAATCAGTCACCTCACTGGGCTGTAGGGATTCAAAGGTCTGGACGAGGCGAGGTCACTTGAAGAGAGGCGACGTCATTAGAAAGCTCAATGTGTTTCCATAGTTATGCAGATGACACACAACTGTACATCTGTGCTGAACCCAGTGACGCTGCAGCTGTAGACTCTTTACTGAGGGTTTAAAAGCATTCATGAACTAATTATGATTTTACCATCTAATTAAATGTCCCTCGTGATAGAAGCAGGATTCAACAGGAATAAAAGGTCAGCTCAGTATAAAATAACAAGGTCAGACTGAAGTACTTTCTGTACTGTTGCATCACATGTTGGTCTGGGAGACGCTCTGTGCTGCTGCCTGTGAGGTTGATGATGATGATGATTGCAGATAAATCAGAGCAGAGATGCCTCCCAAAGTCAATCAGCTGTGCGTCCAGGTGTGACAAGGTGCGTTTACCGCAGCAGGAGGGAGCTCCTCTCTTCACCCCATGATCATAATTATACGACTGATTTACCGACTGACAGACAGGCTGCCAGCGAGAGGCAGCTTCTGGATTTTCTGTATCACTGACCTTGAACCATAACAACACCCACCCAATTAGACTGTCCTAGTCCAAGGCGGCCAGGTTATCCTAAAATAACGTCTTAATTTTATATCCCACCACATGCCCCAGCACATTTTCTCACCTCTTTTTTCCTCACTCTGTCTCTATTTGCTCTTAACCAGCTTTGCAGAATCCCTCCGGCACAATTTATGCGCTCAAGCAGCTGCTGATTGCCTCCTGTCACTATGAATCCCTTCACCTGATCTGTCAGATATATTCTTTTCCTTTTTATACACCCTCTTTAAAATCTCCTAGTTTATTTGACACAATCTGTATCATTACCACGTAGGGAGGAAAGCATCTGTTTCAAACCTGTGTGGGCGGAAGAGATGATTAATGCAAAAACCTGTCAGTTCCTACCATTAAATCATAATGCTAAGCCCCTTAAAGGCTGCCCGGTACACTGAAGACACAAGATGTTTCAAGCGGGGGCTGCAGAAGTCCGTTTAAACCTGTCTGTCATGTTGCAGAACATTTCAAGCGTATTAAAGGGATGATGAAGCAGCTTTGATCTTCCCTCACTGGGATTAATATTTCAACTTTTATGAACTGAAAGAAAGGAATATTAAAGAACAAAATATCAAAGAACAGGAATAATAATGACACTGCACTGAATAATAAAGTATTCATGAGGAGAAGCACCTCACTCCGCCCTTTCCTTTTGAACCCCCAGGACAAAGCCGCTGCTCTGAGTTCACTGGATCGGTAAATAACATACACTTGGACAAGTTCACTCTGTCAGCCCAGCATCCTTCTTGTGCGTCACTGTGAGGTAATTAAGGGTTGTGGGTTCGGGACCTTTTCTGCTCCTGTCTGCCTACACGGCTTACATTTGGCCTTAAATAATGCACGCTGTTCTCTGTTCTGTAATTGCAGTGTAGAGAAACAGTTCGGTGACAGTTTTTGCAGCAATGATAAGGATTTCCCTCATCTATGCTGCTTCTCTGCACATGTCTGCGCGTGTGTGTGTGTGTGTGTGTGTTTCCACCAATGCAAAGACACGTGAAGAAACACACACATGCAGTCTTATGCACAAACACACAAACACACACATAATATACTTTCATAGAGCACACTGGCATTAGAAAGTTTGTGTGTGTCTGAAACGAATGACTATTAATAGATTCTTATGGTTTGTGTGGTTGCATTTATCTCTGAGATGGAAGATAGTTAAATAGATTCAATACAGTTTCTCCATATCTTTAAGAGCCTCTGTGCTGAAAAGATTAGTTAATTAACCAATTAGTCAACCAGCAGAAAATTGATTTTGATAACCGATCAAACTAATTTCACTACGACGTCCTTACCCACCAACCAGACAAGAGTCTGCCGCCATGCTAGCAGCTTCCTGAGGCTGCTATGAGCAAAGTGCTAACATCAGTGTGCTAACATGCTCACAATGACAATGCTAACATGCTTGTCAGGTATAATGTTTAGCATGCTCACCATCAAAGCGTCTTAGCACAAAGCACAGCTGAGGCTGATGGGAATGTCATTTTGCAGATATTTGATCATAAACCGAAGACAAATTAAAATTTTGACCTGATGATGGCGCTAGAGGAAAAGCTAAATGAGCCCATTCGAGCGCGTCGGTCTGGGACCCGCGGATGTCACAGAAGTTCATGGCAATTCATCCAACAGCTGTTGAGATATTTCAGTAAAAGCCACAAATGTTGACCTGCGGTACAAGATCTAAAGTCAGGAGCTCCCCATAGTCGACAGGATTCATCCTCTGGGGACCATGAATGTCTGCATAAAATCTATGGTTATCCATTCGGTGGTTCTTCAGACTCAGTCTGGACCAACGAGGTGGACCAACAGAGCATCGTTTCCATCCACAGAGCAAAGCCTCAAATGTGAGGACGCTCTGCTGCTCTGGTTCACTTCTTTGAGTTTTGGATTGTTGATTTAAAGTCTATACAGAAGAGCTCACGTTCCCTCAGCTGATCAACCAGAAACATTAACTGCTGCTAATCAAACTGTTTTACAGCTGGGAATTTCCACCATGGCCACACAAAGTGTTTGCAGACATCAGCACCTGAAGCTGATCGAGGATCAGTGTCTGCTCGCACGAATGAACGTTCGACAATTAATGTGAAGTTACACAACAAACAGATGAGTCATTACATTTGTGCAGCATCTTAAATGTATTTGAGCTCTGCAGGGACTTAAATCAATTCCAATCTGAAGTTTCTGTCATTGTCAGAGGTACAGTAGATACAAAGTCATCGCCCGCCGCTCAAGATGGGGAAAAAAAATCAATAATGTCTGAACTATTCCAGGCTTTTCACAGACATAACATGGCAACTCAAAGTGACAAGAGAGGTCACACAGAAGAAGAAACCCAACCCGCTGGAAATAGTTACACAGACTGAATGTCTTCACCAGCCATCATTTTTATCAGGTTTAACAGCGACCAGCGTGCAGATTTATGGCGATTAAAGCATTTTAAAGGATCTGAAAGAAGAATGGCAAAGATTTTTTTCACTTTTTAAAAAGGGAGACTGTAATTTTCAACCTTTTAACAAAAAATATTTCACCGTGTTAAACTTCCATGACAAAGATCATGTTATAGCCTCTACCTGAGCAGGTAGTTTATATACTGGAAACGGCTCTTTGACACCACCGTAAGTGGAGCGTATGCATGTCAAAGAGTCATGATGCATCGAATTATGAAGGAAAAAAGCTGATGTCTGGTCTGATGAGACGGCGATCAGGTCTCCTCTAAGGTCTCCTCGTATATCTGAGGTTGGGTAAAAGGATAGTAAAATGGATAGTTTTACCTTGAAAAACACCTGAGCTCACAGATAGACTGCTCCACTTTAAAGGAGCACTCGGGCAGAATGTTTATAGTGACAACAGATGAAATGGACATGTGTGATGGGGAAGCTGCTGTAACAAACGCCTCGACTCTGTGGAGGGTTTTAGCTCATTGCGTCGGTTTTATGGCACCTTTCTCCTGGTTTTCTCTTACTGCAGCAACAAAGTTAGTGAGTTGGAGTTGGTGGGGAGTGAATATTTGAAATCTATTGCCAAGTGGACGGAGACAGGACTCCAATTTTAATGGTTAACCATTTCTTCATTTTTCTCCATTTCTGCTGGATGTGTAAATAGGCAGCTCTTTGAGTTAACTGTTCACCGTCAGAGCTTTATCAGCTGATAATATGTTGATGTTCTCAGCTTGTTCTGCTGCCCCCATCAGGCCGAAAACATGAATTAAAGCACCTTTAAAGAACAAGGTAAAGAGGTTCTTCTTCTCCTTCTTCTTCTTCTGATGGTTTGGGATCCAGCTGTTCATGCAGTGAGGGGGTTTCGTAGACCTTAGAGAAGAGTATGGAGCTGAACGACCTGATCTGGGGACTCCACACTTTGAGGAAACACCTCACAACCAGCTGTGAAATCCCACCAACAGTCAACAAAAAAGTGTGTGCAGGGGCAGCTTCTTACAGGAGGCTTAGCCCTAAAAAAGCAGAGGAAGAAATCTGAACTTGAAACAGAAGAAATATATTTGTATGTGTGAGGGGAGGAGGCGAGGAGGCGAGGAGGGGAGGCATGCGTCATCAGAGAAAAGCAACGAAAAAACAGCAGTTCCTAAAGATGAGGATCCAGAAACCTCCACAGGACGTCCGTCTGCAGCTGCTCTCACAACATGAACAAAACAAAATGCATTTTCTACTCGAGTGCAAACAGGAAGTAGTTTGTTACACCTCTGCCTGTCCCTGTCGCGGTGTGTGTTGATCGCAGGAAGTTGTTGGGGTAGAAACACCCTTAATAAATGAAGAGAACAAGACATTAACAAGAAGACTAATATGCAGCCTGACAGCGTCATTCCTCAATCAATGGAGGCAATCAGTGGCGGAGGCAGCTGGGCGGTGTACATTCAAAATCCATTTTCTTTGTAATTCTGTGAGGTTGAAAGCGTTTTGTTTTACAGACCGGCAGCAAAATGGAGATAATTCACTCACCCTGAAGTGAGTTATTCTGCTTTGTGGAATGAAATGGCCAAAACAAACCAGGGGAGCTAATGTTGGCATGAGAGTTATACGTTACCAAACTGTTTTAGCTGCTTACGTTACATTCATTTGAACCATTTCCTCCTATTTGTGTGTCTGAATGTAAATGTTAACATTTACACATGAAAAATATGAAAATGGGGCAGCCAGTTTGAACCATGTAATCCTTTCCTGACAACACTCTGCATCACAGCTTCTAATCTGAATTTCAGATTCTGTGTTCATTTCACAGTTTCTTCAGACTCCGTCGAGCCAAACAGCTCCTGGTGTGTCAGGTCAGACGGGTGGAAAGATGGTTCACGACAATCACTGCGAGGTTTTTTTTATAGTCATTTTAATTTCACAAGACAGTCAAGACTGAAGAGAGGCAAGATTTTGTGTTTAACCAGAGTGATCAAAGCACCCAGTGTGACGTGATTCTTCAAAGATCGACTGTCCTCCACAGAAAAATGAAAAACGTGAGATATTTCTACCAAATGTCCAGTAAAGACACATGTTTACGTTGGTGTCAAAGACCTCCAGCAGTCAAATTATGACTCCTGTCTGTTGGGAGCAAAGAATGAACTTTAACCCAGCAGTTATTTTAACCCACATGACACTCTTTACCCAAACCGAGTTCTTTCTGTACCTAAACCTAAGCCGTTAACCAGCGAGGCGTCCGATCAGAAAAGTCGTCCTTCCTGGAGGCCGAATGTTGTGGACGTGTTGGAGAACGTGGTTTTGATGACCCCCATGGTTTGACTTCTCACTTTGCTGCAGTGACGTCGAAGTGGCCCCTCAGGTCCCATGAAGGGAAATCTTAATGCTACGCTTCACACAATGTTATTTTAGACCACCGTGCACAAAGCCAGCTCCAGAAACAGAAGAAGAACAACTTGACCTGCCTCCAGGGGCCCCTGACCTCAACCTCAACCCCATCCAAGATATCTGGGGTGAACTGGAACAGGAAGAACTGCGAGCCAGACCGGATGACCCGACATCAGAGCTCATTAATGCTCATGTGGCTGAATGGGAGCAAATCCTGCAGCAGGTTCCAACCTGGTGGAAACCAGAAGAGTGGAGGTTATTTCAGCAGCACAGGGATGAACACGGTGTGGAATCGTATGGGAGGAATGCTTGAGTGAACACTTGTTTAAGCCATGTAAAGGGTGTGAATGTTTGCACGAATCCAAACAGCCGATGGGGTCATGTGACAGTTGATTTCACAGTCAGGCATCCTTTTTCCACCTGAGCCATCCACCATCAGCTGACACCTCTCACTGTCTTTTTTTTTACCCCGGCACATAAAAGCAGAGGGAGCTGCCGTCCAACAAGCATCCAAAACTAATTAGAGTTCCTGAATAATTAATCCTGGAGAGCAGCTGTTATTAGTTGTTGTAATGACCCACATTAGTCACTGAGGGTTTCTCTCTTTGCTGGTGGACCAACGTACTGTCTTTGTTTGATAATCAAACTTGAGTAATGTCTCTGTAAGCACATTAGTTCAGGCCCAAAGGTCAGCGGAGACCAGCTTTAATCTCCTGACGTCCACTGATGAAACATCGTGTCAGACGGCGTCTCCTTGAACAACATGGAAGCTTCATGAGAAGGAAGTCAAGGTAAGAGAAAAGGCCATGCAGCACTTAGCACATACGCACCAACGCTTAGAACAAGACGCACCAACACTTAAAATAGTCAGCGACGCGTGCCGACGGTGAAAAGGACATTTTCTTATTACAGGAAGTGATGAGAAATGCTTTTATAAAATGTCAGGGTTCGGGTTCTCTATTTTTGGAGGCAGATTTATCACTTTTCTTTCTGTCTAACGGCTCTAATGGCATCGTGTGTCGTCAAAGAGGAGCTTATTCGACGGTCCATTTTGAAAACTTGCCTTTCCTCGTCAGTCTTACTCTATGTTTTCAGTCACATGACCTTCACCTGCAGGTTGAGTTCACTGAGCTGTCATGTTCTAGGTTTATAGTTCAATGACAACTGGACCAACTCAAACACGGTATGATAGGAAGTTCCAGAGCAGCTCCTCAGTGGACCATGTGGTGGGATTATTTTCTAATTTTCAAGTGATCGCCATCTTCCTCAACCAGTTCATCTAATCATATGCAGTAAAACAGGCAGTATTACCATGTACTGTGTAAAAGGACTCTTCCTATTTTCTGGTAATACAGCAGTTTGTGATGTGACCTTTATAATCCTTCAGAAAGAAAGAGCTATTTATTGTTTCATGTTATCATATTTTCATATTTGTAATGAGTTGAAACTGTGTGTCACTGCTTTTAGTTTATTCACGTCTGCTTTAATATATTTCCAGTATTGATATGATTACAGGAGCAATGGATGAGAGATGTTCAAATGTCCTTTTTCATGTTCTCTGTCTCAAACTGCTGCTTCTTCCTCGAGCAGTTAATATTATCAGAAAAAGTAAAAAGAGGCAGAATAACCCTCTACGGTCTGTAAAGGCAGGAATCCTGCATTGTGGAGATTTGTGAAGAACCAGCGCCATCTTCTGGTAGCATCCACAGTGGCACAGCGAGGAGAGAAAATCTTGTTGAAGCCTAAAGTCTGCATCACATTTTGCACAATCAGCACAATTGTCTTAATTAAGAAAGGTGGTGAAGGGAGGAGCCGAGCTCGTCTGCCACTTGTTTCATTAAACAAACAAAGTCTGCTCATATAAGCGTCTGCTGACTGGATGAACGGCTTCTCCAGCTGACCAAATCCTAACATCTGGATCCCTTTCACCAAAATCTGGTTCATCGAACGTTCATCAGTCAAAGCCGGGAGCCGAGAAAGACAGAGAAAAGTAAAGTCAGGTGATTTTGAAGGAATAAAACAGGAAGGACAGGAAAAAAAGATGAAACATCGGTCTGATATGTTGAGAACATCTTCCAGATGAGGCTGATTTCCACGGAGCTTTCCAAAGACAGTCAGTCTGACCGTAAACAGGAAGGTTCTGATGAAGAGAGGCGTCAGTAAATGTGTGTTGGACATGGAGACTGCTCCACGCTGTTGCCTTCCTGTCAGCACACAGAACCCCGACATCATGTGAAACAGCTGAAACTCATTTGTGGACTGAGTGAAGGACCTGTCCCGGCAGCAGGGACAGTGGCTTTAAAAAGGTCAGGCTGTTCCAGGTGGAGCGCCCCCACAGGTGTCCTCACTCACCGTCCCTGATTAGAGCTGGTCTCAGGACCGTGACCCGGTGCAAACTGTGTCGCGCTTCTACCTGTTAGCTTCAGACATCCTGGACCTTTAACCTCCACAGAGGTGAAATGTAAATGTTTTCCAAAACTAATCCAATTATTTCTATCAGCACGGTGAGTTTGGTGCCCTCAGTTTATTTGCAACAAAACTCCAGCTTCAACCTGAGCACAGGTCAAATCAGCCATAGCTGGTGAAAACACCCGTGGGGGCGTGTGCTGGACCTGTTAATGATTCTGCACACATTATTTTTCAGCTGCTCACTGTGTATTTTGGGCACATTAGCCCTCTGACTGTGTGCATGGTCTGCTGGCAGGTCCACCACTTTGGTCCAAACTGAAATATCCCAACTCCTAATGGATGAATTGCCATGAAACTGTGTGCAGACATTCATGATCCCCAGAGGACGAGTCCTGTGGACTTTGGAGACCTCCTGCCCCACTGATGGTGACATTTTTGACTTTTAGTGAAATAGCTCTACAAGTTTTGACGAATTGCCATGAAATTTTGTGCAGACATCCACGAGTCCCCGACCAAGACAGTCATTAGCTTTTCCTCTAGCGCCACCATCAGGCCAGAATTTTAATTTTTCTTTGGTTTATGATCAAAAACTGATGAAATTTCCTTCAGCCTCAGCTGTGCTTTGTGTTTAGTGCCAATTAACAAATATTAGATACACTTCGATGGTGAGCGTGGTCAACATTACACCTGCTAAACATCAATATGTTAGCACTGTCATTGTTAGCATGTGCTAACACACTGACATTCCTGTTCATAGTTTTAGGCTTTTATTATTTACTTATCATCAGCTGTTGACAGTGAGGTTTGAGGATTATCTGGATTATCTTTGGACATTCAGAGTGTATGTCCTTGCTGAGGTCACAGTTAGCGACACTCGGCTGTTAGCGGTCAGCTTCGTGCGTTTCCTCATCAACAGTTTTCAAGTCTGGGCTGGAGATGCATGCACGACAGAAAAGCTCACATTGCTGCCTGGAAGGTGAAACACACCTGCTTTTAAACACCATGAAAGACTCGGATATCAACAGGTTTTTTCATATACACAAATATCACAAAGCCGACCGTTTGAAGAAGGTGGCTGAGTGAATGAAAGAGGGAGTCTGTGTTTGTTAATCAGAGCAGAACAGACAACATTAGTGGAATATTCATTTTCAGTAAAGAACTCAGTAGGAATAAGGGCAAAAATCTGCATGTTTAGTGAATGTAAACGTCGTCATTGCTTCTGGAGAGACATGATACCACTTTAAATTTTATCCTTCAAAAGCACCATAAACATCAGCACGAGTGGATCTGTGAGATACAGTCTGTGTCTGTTTGTGATTTGGGTGAACTGATCCTTTAAAGATGAACCTTTGACTTCCTGTCCCTCTGCGTCGAGTCCAGACAGACGTTCCTCTTCTGCTGCTTTGAAGTAACCCAGTCTGGAGCAATCTCATTAACACCAGGCCCGTACGGCGACGCTGGTGGCTCACACAGATTGTGTTTTCCTTCCCTGCAGGTTATTGGCATCCTGGTAAAATTATTTGCAATCTGAGCGGCGCACTTGGGGACTTGGAGTAATTGCGTCTCCACTCTTGTTCGCAGCTGTGATGAAGTGTGTGTCCGTCCATAAGCACACACGGCCGAGATGTGTTCGCACAGCTCTAAGACTGAAAATGAAGGTTAGGGGCCTTGAGTTACACTTGAATTACATCTCAGTCTAATGGATTTCCATTTATGCCAGTGCCAACGCTCAATACTCCAAACATTCATATTAAAAATCCAGAAGCCAATTACAAGTCTTTGCCCAGAGATATGCATGATGGATCCTTTTCATAAGCTTTACAGCTCGCAGAGCCTGAATGGAGTCGCTGTTAGTTTTTCAGGACGTCTGCAGCATTAATGTGATTTATGAACACAGGAAGTTGGAATTTTACAAATTTGAAGGTTCAGCGTTTGATGGACCTGTTTCATGAGGGTTCAACAGATTCTTACGTGCAGCTGAAGGAAAGCAGACACGGTGAAGCAGCTGATGTTTTACGTCATTTAGAGCAAATGAGACATGACACAGATTCAGTGTCTGTTCACATCAGAGCAGAAAGACTTCGAATCACTTCGAGAATCATCAGGACGTGATCTCCACTCGGGGTGGGACGAGCATGTCCTCCTCGTTCTTTTCTCCGTCCTGCTGCTGTGCGAAAAATATCCAGTAAATGTCTTTTGTTACTGATAAACTTCCATTTTAAATTAGTTTGAAGCACTTTACAACATCAGTTTTGAAGTGCTGTTGAAAAGATTACTCTTATTTCTTACTATATTACAAATATTTTGCCCTGAACTTTGTCTCCCAGGCTTCAAACAGGTCGCCCTACTGTCTGACTGATGGAGCTTGTTGGCTAAATGTAATTTACTCAATGTTTCTGGGTAAAGGTAATCACTTAATTCATGTTTTCATTTACATGTGACACTTTATAATCATATGTTTTTCAAAGAGCGCATGGACCTCTGTCCGTTCAGCTAAATGTCTTTCTCTTTATATAGCATCTCTTTTGTTTTATGGAGCACACAACAACCAATTTAATGAAATGTGTTTCATAGAAATAGAATTCACATCATTTCAGTTTGGATAAAATTCATGGTATAAAAAAGGGATTTTTTGGTTTTTTTTTTAGTCGTTCTGCTTCATTATCCAGTGTTTGGCAATTAAAGCCATAAAAGAGGATAAAACCATTAGTGCTGTTTATCCATTTCATGTAAACATTCATTACATCTGCCTGGATGATTCATACTCCACCATCAAAGAGGGTCCGTCGTATTGAACAAAACAACAATGCTGTGTCAAATAGATAAAGTGTGTGAAATAATTAATAAATGAATAATAATAATAAAGAAATAAATAATTAGTTTGGTGTAGTGTGGCACTGCTGCAGCATTAATACCGACACAACACTAACAAGAAGCTTATCACAGCGTGTGGTAATTAGTACCTGAGTGTAATTAAATCACCCGAGCTCTGAACGTTACGCTGAACGGGATCCTGAAAAGAAAAACACTGTGATCACATTCGGCTGCTCAGCTCCGACCAAACGTCACAGTCACAGGTGAAGCTGATTTTCAGTCAGGTAGTCGATTTCTATGCTGTCGGTCCATCAAACATGAGATCAAACACCAATAAATCAATGCACACTGATTCAATAGAAAACATATTTTTTCCTGCTAATACTTTCAGGTATCATCATGTTTTTGAACAGAAAAAACAGAAGACCTCTTTATCCGCCGCCCCAATTTTGATTAGGTTTGAAAATGTATTTAATAAATGTAGTATTTTTTCATTTTTATCCTGATAATTAGCTTTTTTAAATCTGTAAAGTGTTCTCCAACTAACTTAAGCTGCACTAATCAATATCTTTACATTAACTCTAAAATGACTGCTTGATGCTAAAGGGGTCTCTCATAGTGTCAAACCCACAGAGAGTTACGTATAACCTGACCCTGCAAGAAGCTCTGTGAGCTCCACTGTACTCGACCTGAGACACCAGCTGCTGAACATAGTGGAGCATTTAGCAGCTAAAGAGCCAGAAATTTCCCAGAGGATTTGATGTGAAAACAGAGCTACAGGGAGAGTGAGTATTGGATTCACACTCATCAGGTGAGACACAAACATGAGTCCAAATGAGTGACGATGCTGCTGCGTCTCAGCTGGACGTGCAGCCTACGTCAGTGCTGTGTATGAAACTTGTTCCGCTGCCTCCAAATGGGCAGAAACAATAACATAATTAAAGCTGTGTTACATTTTTCAGGTGTAAAAAAAGTCTTTGTTGTCCAGAAATCTGAAAAAAAAAAAAAAAAGGTATTGACTGGTTCCATTAAGGGACAACATAAAACAACATACCTGAACTGCTTCTTGCAGACTAACAACCATCTAATTCTAACTTTAATCTCAACGAACCACAACGATCTGCGTTTGTCACATCAGTTACATCGAATGCGATTCTTTGCACCATATTTCAATTTCTGGCATATAATCAAATAGAGAGACGCTCTTATCTTCTCAGCCAATATTGGTCCAACACTGGCTCATTGTTCGTCCCTCATCATCAGGTAAGATGATGATGCTGTTGATGAGAGCGCAGCTCGTTTGTGGATTTACCAAACTCCTAATCAATAATAAGAGTGAAGTAATAGAGTCAGACTGGAGGGCAGCAGCAGGGAGCATCAGTCATCCAGCTCCATTTCACCACAGGGTTAAAGGTTAACAGCTGACCCCGTGGATATCACCTCTGGGCAGCCTCTAAACGACTCCCTCTCTCTAACTGTATGACTGCTGGTCCTCACATTAAAGATCTGAACAAACTGATGTCAGGACTGGAAACGTAATTGCTCCATAAATCTCAGAGGAAACATAAAAAATGTGCTGTCTGTCTGCAGCGGAGACAAAGGAAAGCTCCAGTGATCAATAATCAGCCCGAGAGTGATCAGAAGGAATCCTCCGATCGACCCAGATCCTCAGCAGGCTGTGAAGAAGCACAACGTTATTATCCTCCTACATCTGCCCTGAAGGTTTCATGATCGCCCTCCATCACGCTGCACCTGTTCTCATGGAGCACAGCAGCTTCTGTGCTCGAGTCTGTTATCTGAATCATGTTTTCCTCGCCTCAGGTCAGCTTCCTGTAACTTATGTGTGTTTGAGACGTGTGTGTGCTGCAACACTGCAGTTTCCTTTAGGGGATCAATACATTATTCCATCTGTCCGTCTGTCTGTCTGTTTGTCCGTCCGTCCGTCTGTCTATCGGCCTGTCTGTCTGTCTGTCTGTCTGTCTGCCTGTCCGTCCGTCCGTCCGTCTGTCTGTCCGTCTGTCTGTCTTTCCATCCATCCATCTGTCTGTCTGTCTTTCCATCCGTCTGTCTGTCTGTCTGTCTGTCTGTCTGTCTTTCCATCCGTCCGTCCGTCTGTCTGTCTGTCTGTCTGTCTGTCTGTCTGTCTTTCCATCCGTCTGTCTGTCTGTCTGTCCGTCTGTCCATCTGCCTGCCTGTCTGTCTGTCTTTCCATCCATCCGTCTGTCTGTCTGTCCGTCTGTCTGTCTGTCCGTCTGTCTGTCCGTCCGTCCATCCGTCTGTCCGTCTGTCTGTCCGTCTGTCTGTCTGTCTGTCTTCCCATCCGTCCGTCCGTCTGTCCGTCTGTCTGTCTGTCTGTCTGTCTATCGGTCTGTCTGTCTGTCTGTCTGTCTTTCCTTAAATGAAAGCAGTAATTAGTATTATCAGCAAGATTTACTTAAAGTATGAGCAGTAAAACTCCTCCTGTGGCAGTAAAGAGTTCCTGTTGGTGTTTTTCTATCTGCTGTCTGTGGATTAATACTCCTGCTGTGTTCACTTGTTTGCTGCATTTATCTTTCAGCTTGAGCTCCTTTGAGCTACTTTATATCCTGTTGGCTGCTTTACTCTACAGCGATGCATCTTATTCTATAAGATCATCACGTGTTTGAGGCGCGGCCGTCTCAAAAGTTTGACGAGCTCAGAAAAACAGGCTGTTTTCAGCTTTGTGATGATGCATTTTCAGCTGATCCGAGAGGCTTTTTAAAGGAGGAGTGAGTCATTCTGGAGGAAGATTGTTGATGCTGCCGTCTCTCCTTCCTCACAGTACGATTACATGTTAGCACGCCAGATTTACTGTCTCCAGCTCCGTGTCCTGAGCACGACGCCACCTGTTGCTGATTGGCTGGAACGGGGCTGTGTGACTCAGTGCGACCCGCTTTGTTTGTTTTCCATTGACGGAGCGACCAGACGGAATATCAACAGTCTTTTGTCCAGAATGACTCAGTCCATGAAGAGACGCTTCATCCCAAAATCAACACATTTGGAGATACGTGGTTTTAACTGGACAGGAAAGGTACAGTGCTTGAGTAAATGTACTTGGTACTGAAGTTACATCCAAGCACTGAGATTATTCAGCAGCATGACACTGAAGACCTGACAAAGGTGATTAAGGTGGAGTAATAATAAACTGATGGATTGTCAGCCAATCACAGCAGAGGATGGTTTATTTATTTCTATGGCAGCTCATAAATGCTAGAATATTGTTAGCAGGCTGCTACTGATCAGAGCTAATGTTCACTGTTTCAGCTGATTCCTCTGATCACACAAGCAGGAACACCTGAATGACCTGAATGATGTTGATCTGTTGGTCTAAAGTCTGCCTGCAGGCACGATCCTGAATTTCACTCATTCATATTCTTCAGGCTGCCAGTTTGCTATCTTTAATCACACCCGGCATCTGGTTAGGTACATTATCCTTGCAGATAGATCACATTCCCAGGGTGCACTGAGGAGACAACGGCCTGTTTCAGCTGCCTAATCGCAGCTCGGTGTGGCAGCTGTTTGGACAAACACAGCAGCTCTTTGTGGCTTTCAGCAGGCTGGAACCAGGACAGGCAGAGAGCCCAGGTGAGCCACCGAGAAGGAAAGAGGTCGTCTGGTCCAGATTTAGACTTTGGAGAGCCAAAACTACATTTAATTTGTTGAATTAAATACTGTAGATGGAAACCAGATATGTGTTGCATATAACTGTATGTGGGTACTGATGCTTCAAACACGAGTGCTGAAGGATATGAAAGGATCTGAGTCGAAACGCTCATTAAGAAATGACTGATATTCCACATTAAAGTGAAACTGTGTCAAAGAAGAATGCAAAGTCGAATCCATAAGTAATAAAATGCATCATTAATCAGTTCGGTGCACTCTGGGGTTTCATCCATGCAGTGTCACTCTGATGAAATGAGAGTTCTGAGATTTTATAGGTTATTATTTAAAATGGTCGTAAGGGAAACTTATGCACATCAAAGTCTGTTTACAGGTCGTGGGGAGGAACGCACTTTAAACAGGAAGTGACATACACATGAACGGGCTCATCGGGGGATGGGATGTGATGACCTCCTGAATACCATCCCACGGTGCCTCCTCCTCTGCAACAGGCAAAACCAAAGAAGCTCGAGCTGAGCAGAACTCAACGACGAGGGCACTTTTCATTCAGGCTGTTTTATTACAGGCTGAATCGCCTCGAGCAGTGAGAGAGGGAAACATTACACTGCTGTTTGCCTCATGTCTTTCTCCCAAAGCAGAAAGGAGCAAAGGGACCTTTAGATGAGCTCTTCAGGGTTTTATGGTGTGCGGATTAAGACTCTGGGGACAAATGAAAGCACGTATCTGCTGGCTGCAGGCCACAAGATCTGCTATCAGATGCTATTCAGCATTTTTCTTCTTGTTGTTTGCAGAGTGGCTTCCGTCACAGCTGGCTGCTTTCATTTGTCACAGTTTGTGGTGAAAACACAGTGAATGAACTTTATTAGTGGTTGGATGTGGGCAGCAAACCGTAAGAGAGGTCAGTTTGTAGAAGATGATTCAAGCTCAGTTTATTAAGTGCAAAACATTTCCACGCGACGTCGTGGCTCTGAACACCTGCACACCTGCACACGTGCTGAGCTGTCCTGCTGGGTGGAGCGTTTGCTTTGTTTGTCTGCTTTGTTTTCTAAGAGGTAAACTCATACTGTGCTGCGCTGGACGGTGTGCGCGTGTTTCACTTGACTCCGCCCGGCAGAGATGACCCCCCGCTGTTACCTGCTGGGACATCAGCCTGCTGCCGCTGCAGTTTAGTTTTCTGGCCTGGAAATGTGGATTTGATAAGAACTGACACAAAAGTCGCTGCATGCGGATTTGTGCTGCTTTCATTTCTGACCTCCGCTGAGAAAAACATGTAATCAAAGCTAAAAACTACAGATGTCAAATAAATTGGACCTCACGCGCTTTCGAAACAATGCTTTTATATTAACAATGGATCAAACGACAGTGTTCATGTGAAAGGGGACGCTCATATCATGCGGCCGCAGAGAACCGTGATCACTAAAACACAAAAGACCAAGGAAGAAGTGATTGACTGTGTAACAGCAGAGGAGCGACAGTCTTCTCAAATGATTATTTCTGTGTGACAGACGTGCAGGAGCTCCGATAAACTCCGTTCATTTGCACAGCGCTTCCCTCCCAGCTGAGTACACTCCGTGTGAACTGGCACGAGCGCACTTCAAACCAAATTATACAACCAGTCTTTGCATAGCAGGTCACATGTGAACGTGCATGAAGCCACGGCACACATGCCCCACTTACAGTGTCAGAAAGTATTCAATATTTTATGTTGTTTTAAGTGTTTTCAACAGTTTGAAACCAGCTCACGTCTGTTTATTTGATCCCATTATTAATGAGAGGATCCCACACCAAGACCGACAGCCTGACGCCTCAGTGTGGACGATAAAATCCCAGATAACAACGTGACTCATGTGTTGATGCTTGGATTTATTCATGCGGATGCAAAACTCCAATTAAAACTTGCTTCATCCCTGAAACTGAACACAGAAGTCAGAGTAAACTTTGTGTGAAGGAAATAACAGAAAAGATAAGTTGATAAAGTTGTTTATTGAACATGAAACACTGACATGCTACAGGAGAAAACCAGGACTCAGCGATACAAAATCCATGCTCATCCTCAGGCGACGGCTGCCAACACAGCGACGATGCGTAAATGAAGATCTAAGAGACGGAGTGTGAGGCTGTACAGGATCGTCCTGGAGAAGTGATGCTGTGTCAGAGAAAATGAAAATCCTCGGCGCTTCAGATGCATTTGAGCAGGTAGGAGTTGCAGTTGGCTCCTCGGCCACAGTCGCAGAGCTTCCCGATGCGAGGCCCGAACTTCATGGCACATCGGTCACCCATCCCGCACTGAGAGGAGGAGGAGGAGGAGGAGGAAGGTCACTCACACACCCTCAGACACATCACTGCAGACACGCAGCGAGGTTATTAAAAGAAATCACGATGATGTTTGGCAACTTCCTCACAGTCAGGAAGGCACATTAATGTGTATTAAAGATCTAGAAATGTATGGAGCAGATGCTGGCACAGGCCTGCATTAATGAATTTGCTTTGATTAATTGTCTTCTTCTTTAATTGACACGGGAGACAGAGAATGAGATGCTAATCATTGGCAGCATTTTTCAGTGAAATAATTAAATTCTGTTCATTAGCTGATTCTTTCTTCTCATTGATTTATTTCCACTGAGCGGACAGCAGCACTGAAAGGTTTCTGTAGCTTTGCGGCTAATTGGAGTCGAGCAGCAGCCTTGATTAGTGCGGACTGAGTGAAAGACTGTTGTTGGCATTTTCTTGTTATCTTTTAATTACTGGAAGGTTTCTTGTGCTAACTGGCTTAATTAAAGAGCAGTGGACTGATGTACAGAACACACATGACTGAGCATTGTCACTTACACCGGCCACCAGTGGAAAGTCACTAAGTACTGTGCTTCAGTACAGTTTTGAGGTATTACGCGAGTATTTCCATTTTGTGTTGCTTTATACTTCTTTATTTTGCCACTTTATAAGAATATTGTACTTTTTACTCCAAGAATGCAAAATATGATCAACACAATAAGTGCCCCATAGATTAATCTATCAATCATTTTAATCCAATGTCAGGATATGTATCATTCTACAATGGGCCATTCTGCATACTGAGTACTTTAACTTTGAGTCTTTTCAGTATTTTTGATGCTACCTTTGTACTTTTACTGAGGTAATTTTTAAAAAAGCAGAACTTTAACTTGAGTATTTCTACTTTTGTTTAACTAAATGAGTTCTCACACTGTTTCAGGGAATAAGGTAAAGGTGCGTAAACATAGTGAATAAAGTGACGTCACCAGTGGGATGCTGCCTCTTTTCTCGGTGGAGGAAATCCGAGTCCTGCCCAGCAGAGCCTCCAGTGCCTCTATCTGCTCGGCAAAGATTGATCACAAAAACACAACAAGAAACGTTAGAGCTGAGCAGAGTGTCACAGCTGTCTGTGCACGTTCACCTCTGAGACTCTGAAACATCCCCTTAACTTCTCAGTCAGGGCTCTTTAAAGTTCTGAAATCTTCATTGAAGCTGTATGATCCCTTTAAACTGAGCTGCTGAGCTTTTTGGAGCTGCACATTCAGTCAAATGTGCAATGGAAATAAATGCCTTGTGCATCATTTTATACACATTTTCCAAAAATTCAGCCTGATATATTTGGAAACTTCTCCAATAGAAGTTTGAGTGTGGTTTGGCTGCACAGCACGAGGAGCTGGCAGAGCTCAGGAGGTGAATCAGTGTTAGACATCCCTCACCTCAACAATGACCACACACAAAACAACCATACAGAATAATCTGAAATCCACAGCTGTCCTTCTTTTAAAGATTATCTCAAATGCAAAAGTTTGCTGTGGCCTTCATCTCTCATTGCAAATTAATTTGAACATTATTTTCAGTATTTTCTGCAAGTTGTTGCATATTAGACTGAAGGAAATAAATGAGAAATGTGATAAATCCAAATAGAAGAAAGAGGATGTCAAAGGTTTACGGAGTTCCCCACGTAAAGGAGCAAAGCATCACTTCGACATTCCTCCGTAAACTGACATGAGAGGAGGTCTTCAGGTACTGACCAGGTTTCTGTCTGCCGCCGGCTCGGGTTTGTCCACTCCAAAGTCCTCTGCGGAGACGTCCTGGGACGCCTGGCCGCGACACATGACGCACAGCAGGCCGACGAACAGCAGTCCGCGGAGCATCCCGGCGCTGTCCATGGTGCTGGTCCGGGTGGAGCAGGAGGAGGGCGGAGGTCCCGGCAGGAGGCAGCAGATCAAGACTGAAGGAGCAGAGGGTCGCAGCACTTCCACAGGAGATTCTCCCTCCACCCACCGGACCTTCTCCTCTCTTATACTGACTCATACACTGTAGCTCCGCCCGAGAGGCCACTGCGGGACGAGCATGCTGGGCGGAGGGCAGGGATGTCAGGGGTGGATGGGTGGGTGGAGGAGACACGCTCCGCTTTCTCAGGTCAGTTAGACTGCACGACTCAATCCAGCTGAGACTCACAACTATCAAAATCCAGAAATATTAAAAGAGCATGAGGCTCACATCAGGACACATGTGGCCTCCAGAGGTCCTCTTCAGACACAGGAGCCGCCTGGTCACGTGATATTCTGTCAGGTAAATTGAGAGATTAGCGGTATTTTATTCATTTTAAGAGGTTTTTACTCTTTAAGAAAACCTCTCAGCGATCAAAAATCCCTCATTCATCATCATCATCATCATCATCATCATCATCATCAGTTATTTATCCCACTGAAATACCTCCATCCTACATTAATGGTATTTAATAGGATTCTGTCTCGTGAAATCTGTGAAGTCCTCTTTTTTCAGCCCATATAAAACTTAGACCTAAATCCAGGTGAGCGGATGATGGTCACGTGATCCACCGTCGCGTAACATAGAATTCAGGCTGTGAAGCTTCTCTGTAGTGTAAAAACACGCATAAACACGCTCTTAATGTGGATCTCCTTCAGATTCCTTCAGTCCAGGTGAGCCCCTGCAGGCAGATCCAGGGGTGCCTGATGTGGGACCTGTGGCTCCAGAGGAAAAGTCACATGATCTTTAATGAGAGTAAACCAGCTGATTAATCATCCCAAGAGGTCACAAGATAATGGATAAACTTTATCTGCACAGGAAATGAAGCTCAGCACAATTCACCAAAATAAGAGCCAGATCCTGTTCTCGCTGCAGTGAATGTGATACTGAACTCTGTGCTCTCCATGTTTCTGTTCAGCTTCAGAGTCACTTCCCACACAAGATCATGGCTTATGACACCCCCCCAGCTGTCAGCCAGAAATCTGGTATCTCCAAACGCTCCTTTTTAAAGAAGCCGTCAGCTTTATTTCACTTTATAACAACAGCCTGTGAGGGACATCGTCTCTCAGCTGGTCTGAAGATGTCAGGTTTTGAGTACATTTACTTTGCAGGTTTTTCACGTGGAATAATGTTTTTCTCCATTATGGTTTCTTACATAACGAAGACTTAATGAGCTCAGTATTTAACACCACAGACACATTAGAGGACATGAAGGGATATTATGGGTATATTATAGCATTATTATGGTGAAATGTCCTGTAATGGCAGCGGAAGTTGTCGGCCTACAGATGGAGATAATGAGAACTTTGTCTTTCTAAGTTCAGTATTTTCTGCATGCCGGTGGAGCTGCCACAGTCTGTTAAATATTAATGTTGTTAATAAAGCTGTTGACAAGGCTCACGGGACAGATCTGTCCCCTCAACGCTCAGCTGTTTTCCACCGTCAGCACATATGAGGCACGTTCCTGTGTGGTCAGACGGGGAAGGGGAACATTATCCAAAGCAGATGACACATTATGCATCTTTTTATGTGGCTGCAGTTGTGACCAAAATGGCATCAGAAGAGACCTTTTTTCGTTTTTCATCTGACATGCATTAGAAGAAGCAGAAGTGTAATTAACACTGCTAATGATGGCTGCATCCCATTCAGCTGGCTGTTGTGCATGTTGGCTTGCATAAACACATTTTTCTCTTCTATTTATGTGATGCTGGTCCAAAGAAATGTATGACACAGATTCCAAAAAGTCTGGACTGTAAACATAAATAAAAACAGGATGCAAACATTTCCAATCAAGCTGCGTTCACTGACAGCAGCTTCCTGAAGCGTCCCTGAGTCCATGTGTTCATCTCCTTCATCCACTCATGAACAGAAACGATGGTTTATTGAAGAGGAGCTCCAGTGATTTTACACACTGAAGAGTTTCATTCAGCCTCTGAAAACAGGCACTCTGAGGAGGTTTCTGCAGATGTGCAGTGAGAGAGACATGTCCAACAAACAGATGCATTGTGGGAAATGTAGGATTTGGTGTTTCTGATTCACCCACACTAGAGACGAAACAGAATATCTCAGCGTGTGTAAGACTGAATGGGTGGAATAATCCTTTTAATACATCAGCAGGGAAAGTGTGTTTCAGTCGTTACACTCTGACAGAAAAGGAAAATATCACTGGCTTCCTGCTCAGTGATGAGAGTTTGATTTACTAAGTTTAAGAGTTAAGATTGTTTTCAAAGTGAAGAATAAACTTCAGGCTTCAGGTGAACAAGAGCTGCAGTTTAAGAAAAATGAGTCAGAAGAGGAAAAAAACGATAAGATTGTGATAAGATAAGAAAGTTAAAGAAAACACTGTGATAATCATCAGAAGTCAGAAGAAAAGCGTCTCCTGACGTGTTTCCTCTTCATAAAACCTGCTTCTGTTTTTGAAGCCGCTTCTTAAGAAGCTGCAAAATCCACATGATTCTTTTCAGATGATCCATGTGATCGTTTGGATTGTTTGTTCTCCAGGTTGACTTTAAAACAGAGGAACAGTACTTCATGTTCCAGCTGTGGATTTGGAGGTCAGACCTTCTCCGTCGACATGTGAGCTCATGGTGACTGTTTAAACGACACAAACATGCAGAGGATTCTTTATTCAGTATATCTGGAGACGGAAATATAAATCCCGATCACATGCTGCTTTAAGCAATTTCCCGTTTTCCTGTGAGCGCTCAGGGTCCCACTTCAGGGCCCCTGAAGTCCCCGGACCCCGGTTTGGAAACCTGCGTGCAGCGGACAGCAGGGGTCGCTGCGCCTGCACTTTGGCCGCCTGGAGGCATCTGAGCTCCGTTTCCTGAAACGCATACTTCAGGATTAGGAAGAACACACCCAGTGACATCAGTGAGGTTTGAAGAAGAAGAAAAGTCTCAGCCCAAGCTGTGCAGAGGAGGAACAAGAGGGCCGAAAGGTCCTTCCCGGGTTTTTTTTACGTTCTGAGTGTTTTTCAGCTCCGGAAAGTTGTGGATCCAGAGCGTCCAGACTGTGCGTAAAGTTTTTACTGAAGCGAACCGTGAAGCGCAGAGAGGAGGATGTCAACTTCAGACGACACAGACGGACTCCGGCCGCGATATGGCTGTAAGTTCCCACTTTTCTCTGCTCACCTTGAGATGCCAGGCGGGCGGCTTCTCCTCTCCCCGCAGAGGATCACGGCTCCGCGGCGGCTCATGCAAACGCCCCCAAACTTCGGAAAAGTCTCTGAAATTCGTCCGACGCGCACTCAGTCTGATCGGCTGCTCTTTCTGACAGCGTGCTTACAGCCTAATTATGACTTCCGCGTTTTTATAGTAATGTAGAGAGGAGAAGGAGGGAGGCCTGCTTCTAGAGTTACTCTACTTTCTCCACATCGCATTCATGTTTGATTACACCGCCTGTGTTATTACATACAGTCGGTTGTGCCTCATGTTAGTAATTGAACAGACCATTAACCGTTTACTCATTGGAGGAGTTTGAGTTCTTCACAGACATGAAATTACCCAATAACCAGCGCCCATGGATGGTTTACTGTGAACTTCTGAAGCATTTGGGAGCAACTGTTTGAATCAGTCCACCATCTTTCATTTGAATGGCACAGTGCAACTGTATCCTCTTTTGTACAACAAATATGGAAAAGCTTGTTTCGCTGATGTATCCCAGTATTTCACTTTTCACACATCAGTGGTAAAACTAACAGAAAGTGGTGCTTGAGAGGACGTTTGTCAAGTTTTCATGGCATGTGGTCTCAGTTTTAGTTGAAGTGAGGATTTACCTGCTGCTGATGTTGCCTGTGATCCTGGACAGGCTCAGCTCAGCTGTGACAGGAGGCTAAAATGGGGCCTCTTTGTATTGCGCGCCCTTCTGTCCCCCATCCCCCTCTCCATAATTTGGGAAAAAGAGCTTGTTTGGGGAGGTTGCTGTGCAGGCGGAATCAGGGCTCCGCTCTGTGTAACCTCTCGGGAATCGCCCCAGAAACTGGCCTGCATTGTTTTGTGTCTGCAGTGTTTGAGTAAGCATGCCATGTGCAGACAAAGCACGGCCACATCATACAGTCTGTGTGTTGGCTACACACATGACTAATAAATGAGGCTGTTTCCTTTATAAAACCTCCCTGTGTGGAACTTCGAGGCCTGAGAGCTGGAGGCAAACGTTTCCCCGCTCATGCAACCAGGAGAACATTCAAAGCAGCTGTTTGTTCACAAATCAACCAAAATATAAAGAAAAATACAACACTGAGCATTAATCTTTCTGCTCTTTTGGTGTAAGTTCAGCACAGGATCCAGAGTTTTCTTGCTTTGAGTCATGACAGTCTTTCCTGTGTTGCTGCTGTGTGAAAGTCTCACTTTGTGTATGTTTTGGGCTCCAGCTGTCCTGGATGGCGTGGAGCGGCTTACAGCGGAGGAGATGGACGAGCGGCGGCAGCAGAACATGGCCTATGAGTATCTGTGTCACCTGGAGGAAGCCAAAAGGTAAGAGCTGATGGACGGTTCACCTGTGAGCTGGTTGAACCTCTGCAGGCTGGGCGAGCCTGCGACCACACGTTGTAGTGGATATCGTCCTTCCAAAGCGTTACACAGACTCTCAGATGGAAATGTCATTCTGGCTGCAACTGACATTATTCCATTAGGAATTAATCTGCAGATTATTGTCTCCATTAATTGTTTGGTCAACAAAACTTTAGAAAATAGTGAAACAACTTCCAGAAACCAAGGACAACTCAACAGATAGCAGTTTTACAATCATTAAAGACAGAAAAGAAGGAAATCCTGAAGAGGTCAGAAGCTGGAACCATTCACACATTCACTCACACATTCATGCAGTGGTGTTAGAGGCGACTTCACGCTGATAGCAGCTACTGGCAGCAGTTTAGGTTCAGCATCTTGTCTGTGGACACTTGGACATGTAGACTGCAGGGACAACACGGCTGCTCTACCTGCTGAGCCCCAGCCAATCAATCGACTGACCGACTCAACTCCAGCTGTTCTGTGGTTTTGCTAATTGATGCTAACTAATATCTCTCGCAAACTGACATCAACATTTGGGATTTTGTCCCGCTCAGACTTGTACAGTGGACATCTGTGTGGTTATTTAATCCCTGTTCATGTTTCAGCTTCACCTGAAGGATTATTGTGCTCCTCTCGGTTCAGATCCTGTGACCTCTTGGTTTGGGCTGCTTGCCAAACCTCAATGTGTTTTTGATGCAGATTGGAGCAGAGAATCAAAACTGGTCAGATCCATCTTGTTCCTTGATAGTTCCACATGTAAAGTCCATGCACAGCTGCGTGTGTTCAGGCAACATTTAATATTTCACAACTTTTTGCTTCTTTTGTAAAAGTGAGGCACCAAATCTCAGGTATTGTCTTGGTCAGAGCTGTCCGTGTAGCTCCACCCTTCGCTGTTTAACAGTCTCAGAGATCTGCTGCAAAGTGAAATAAGGCATAAATGTGATGCTAAAAATAGATAATTTCCTGAAAGGTTTCTGAGATTTCTCCCTGGAACATTCCCATGATGTAGAAATGCTGAATTCATTAAAGAGCAAACGCAGAAGTTGAGAAAATGATGATACAACATTTTATATTTAGCACATAGCTTCTAACCTCTGCTGTCATTTGATACGAGAAATTTATGAAGAAGTAGGTGAGGCCCATTGCTCAATGCACACACACACACACACACACACACACACACACACACTCTCATACTTGTACTTCTTTCCTTCTTTCTTTCTCATTTCTTTCTCATTGATGTAATGCAATCGCTAGCCTCTTAGCCTAACCTTCTCCATCACAGCTACGTGCCAAAACCTAACCCTAACCTAAACTTAGGTCTGACTTAACACTTAAAACCAGGTCTTAACCTTTGAAGTTGTGAGGACAGGCCAGAATGTCCTTGTTTTCCCAAAATGTCCTCATTTATGTCCTCACTCTGCTGGTTAAAAACTCCTGGTCCTCACGATGGAAGGAAGTACAAGCACACACACACACACACACACACACACACACACACAGTGGTTTTCTGAGCTTCTGAGCAGCAGTGTGTGATTGCTTTTAGTGACTCTGCCGTCGACCCCGCTGCGGGCTCGCAGATTCAAAAGAGGAAGCGTTGTGCGAGACAGGAAGTGACTCAGTCCCTGTTGATTTTGGTATCTCCCTCCGTTGCCACAGAAACTCACAGTTGTCATAGCAACAGGTTCCGGTGTGAGGGCTGGAGTCCGTGCCGCTGCGAGGTTGTGCACTCTGAGCGGTTGATGATGGCGGCTCGTCTCTGCCGTCCCGCGTCCTTCACCTGCTCGGTCATTATCTGTGATGTTCAGGAAATTCCTGGAGTGATTTGTGTTTGTGTGTAATCGTTTTTCCTCCACCTGACACCTCGGCTCAGTCTGTGCTCTCCTTCATTCCCCGAAATGAAACTCAGAGAACGTCCCAGAACGTTTTGTTCACTCTGCGTGCATAAATCAGTTCTCCCCAAACTCTCCCTCTGTTCTGACTGCGGTCGATCGTCTGATGCTGTTTGTGACTAACAGAAAAATACGTTGATGAAGACACTAATGATGAAGACAATGAAGACACTAATGATGAACCCCCACCCCCACCCCCACCCTCATCACTGGTGGCAGACAGTGCTGTGTCAGGGATTCCCGCCAAGACATTTGCATGTCAGGGTGGAATTTCTCAGAGGGAAAGTTTGTGTTGGCAGCTCTCTGCGTGCTCGTTGACCAAACTTTGCTCAGCCCAGTTTAACGGGACACATTGAACAGTTGCATCTCTGTCGAGCGCAGTGCTGATTTTGCTTTGCTGAATGAAAGTAAATTTATTGAATTATGTTTTGGCAGGCTAATAGCTAACGAGTTAGCCGCTTTCAGCTAAGAGTTGGGTAACCAGCGGAGTCAGAGGATGAGCCACTGTGTCTACTCTTTGGAAATATACAACAGCTTGATTATGTTCTGAATGCTACGTTTGCGTCCGTGTTTGTAGTCCTGCAGATCTTTTTCTCTTCCTCAGATGAATGAACGAGTAAATGCTGCTAACCCCTGTGATTGATCCAGGATTTGTTTCCAAGGATGTGTTATGAAAACACGCTCGATTAGTCACCGAAGGTTTAGGCCTCAGCGACATGACCGAAGTCTCATATCCTCATCAGGTCATTTCTGATCCAGAGTGTACTGTCTGTGATTTTAATGAAATGAATAACTGTTGTGTGTGTGTGTGTGTGTGTGTGTCAAACTTTTCATATCCAAGCACGCCGATGCCACAGAAGCAGCTCCTCTTTTCGGTCCGAGCTCCTGGTTTTGTCTCGCCTGGTTGAAATCCTTCACCTCGTTCTGTGTCACGTTCATCGTCCTCCATGTTTGTCTGTGTTGCCTTCATGCAAATGTCCTGCTTAGAGTGTGATTTGTGACACAACAAGGTAAATGTTGGGTATTTTCTCTTGAAGTACATCGTCGTTATGGCACAGGTGTTTCCAAATCCACCAAAACAGAAACATTCAGCGTGAACCCTTGAACAGTAAAGTCCTCTCAGGATCTCTGAAAGGCGCTCTTGTTGATTATTTGCTGCTTCAGTTCTTGTTCTCTGAACTGCTGCACCTCCGCACTGTGAGCCTCCTGATTGGCTGATGAGGTTCCCCGCTCGTCTCTGGTAGGTCTCTGTCATCTGGACGGGGCTCCGTGTGGGGAACACCTGAGCCTGCAGGGGAGCGCTGGGAGGAGGAATGCTGGGAGAGGGTTTTGTCGCTGTGTGGCATGATGGGAATGTCTCTGACAGGTGCACAGCAGGTGGGAGGGTCTACCTGCGTGCCTCGTGGGCATGGCTGCAGGAATGCTTTATGGCACTGTCACCGTTCCAAGACTGCGACTGTCAGGTGTGCGTCTGAGCGCTGAAGGCCGCTATGGACCGGCTCACTCTCCCTCAGCAGAGATGCAAACGATGTGTTATCGCTCTTATTTTCATGTTCCCATCGAACGCAGAGAAACATCCTGAGGCTGAAGCAGCCTGCTGTGCTCATTATCACGCCATATTTGAATGCTCTTCACCTGTTCATCCCTCTGACTTATCAAACGCTGGCGGTGCGCTCGCTGTCGCTTCAGAAGCTCGGCCGTGGACCTTCGTCTGTTATGAATTCCTTTAGTGATTGTTTTCTGAATTACTGCACGATTTGTTTAATCTATAAAGTTTGCAAATTGCTGGTTTTGTTCAACAAACAGTCCAAAACTAAAAGATACTCAGTTTGCAACGATATGAAACAGAAAAAAGCAGCAAACTGTCACATTGAGGAAGCTGGAATCAGCACATTTTTAGTTGATAAACGACTTGCTGATGATCAGAAATGCTTTATTTTCTGTAACGTTGATGTTCGTCCTCTGCATTTCTTTCTGGAGCTTCTGTCTGCGTTTCAGCGCTCCTCCTTTCCCTTTCACTCTTTCGCTCGCGGCCTCAGTCTCGGGGAATGCAGTCGGACATGTTTTCAGAACGATGCTTGTGTTTATTGATCCGGGCTCGGCGCTGCCTGACGATCTCAACTCATCACATCAGCGTACGACAAACCATTTCAGGTAGTTTCACTGTGGATCCGCTGATGATAAGTGACATGTTTGAAGTGAGGATGTGGTGACCTCATCACCTCGTCTCGTTCACATTCGTCTCCTCCTCGTTTCCTGTCACCTTCGCTGGTGATAAATCACTCACTCAGCAGACGTTTTCAGCGGGTGGTGGTGTTGTTTTTGGGCGTAGCTGAAAGGTTTTGATCCTGCAGGTGAACCAGAGTCCACGGTTCAGCTGAGCGAAAGTGGAAGAGGAGCGTTTGATTTGGCTTTGGGGGAGGAGCGGAGCGAGCCGAGTGGAGTTAGATTGATATTTCAGGCTGATATTGAACCGTTATATATGATCGGATTTCCATCGGCTCCTGAAAATGAATTTTTAGTTTTGCAGTTGGGTGGGATGAGTTTCAGGCTGAAGTCATTCTGTGCTGTGGAGGACTGTCAGATATTTCGGGCGTGTTCGCTTTCAGTTTCAGCTGCTGAAAAGGTTCAAATGGGGGATTTGTTTACAACCAGCTGTTTTTTTTGACCTTGTCTGTCTGGAATTGCTGCCTTACTGGGCCCACTGGTTCCAGTGGAGTCACTCTCAGCAGCTCACTTGCTAATTAACTGATGCATAAATTAAAATGCTGTCGAAGCTGATTGGAAGGATGGCCGAGGCTTTGCATACGTTTATGCATTTATGGAACAATTTTGACATTTTGATTCAAAACATTTGATTAATTCCTTAAAGTCAAACCAATAAAATCATCCTGATGTTGGATGTGATTCAGACACGATTCCAACAAATGGAAAAATGAAAAACTCGTATCGGCGGTGTGAGGACTGTAATGAGCGACGTCTGAATGCTAAACCATCAGTCAGCATGAGTCCAGCCTGCTTTATGTGATGCTTCAGTATCCTCCTCTCTCCCATCCCCGCTACCTTAACTCCTCGTTCACGTCACGGCTCACCAGCGATGGTCCCAGTCTGAGCTGCTGGTCCCTGTGGTGAGAAGAAATGCAGAGCAGCGTCTTTTTTCTGGGAGCTGGTTCACATTCAGGTCTATTTACAGCACACACACAGATCTTTAGAGTCGCACTGGTGTCTAATTAGTGTTTTGTGTAAATTTGTGAAATGACAGTGTTCCCAGCAGCCATGACATTTCATGAAAGGTTAAGAATCTGAGAAGAAATGTGCTCTGAGAAATTAAAGGACTGTACATTTTTAACCAAATTACCCAAATATAGCGTGACTGTCTGTGTTGATTTAGTACCAAAATGCTGTTTGAAAATTAATTATTTGTAAGGGTTTTCCTTCAAAACACTTTTGAGTCATTGCCTTTTAACAAACCACCTTGAAAGTCATTAAGTTTTATGCCGGGTTTTGGAACACAGCAGTAAATAAATCAAAGCTCATTTTCGCTCAAAGTGTAATTTTCTCTATAAAACAAAGGGCAGCAGATATTTTTTACTGACTAATCAGACGTTCTCATTTCCAGCCTTTTCCAGGAGGTAATGGAAGGTTCTCGTTCCTCTTTCGTTAAAGCAATAGTCTGAGATTTTGGGAAAAGCCTCATTTGCTTTCTTGTCCAGAGTGAAAACAGTGGTCCCACCCGCACACAAACAGCAACCAGCTAGCTTAGCTTAGCATAAAGGCTGGAAATGGTGGGCAGCAGCTAGCATGGCTCTGCGCTATGATCGAATCCGTGTGCCAGCACCTGAAGCTCACTCATCACAGACTTATGTGTGGGACTGTTTCTTGGCCGTCGCAGTTTTTGTACAGATTAACTAAACAGGAAATACTGTGTTAATTACTGAGCTTTAGCCCTGCTCGTAGATGGATTTTGAACTTCCCGCACAGAAGAACAGCAGGTGAGGTTTTATTGGTGCTTGGTAAACGGTTGGACTTGTAAAGTTTGTGCTCAATAAAACTGAAGATCAGGGTGTGAACATTAAGCTTTGATCATACGTATTCAGATTCTTATTTGCATGCTGCCGAGCTGACTGGTAAATAACTGGAAACACCTCTTCAGCAGTGTGCCTTACCTTCTGGCGTTCAACCTCAAACCTGATCTGTCATGTTGTAACTGTGGTAGCCTTGTGGTTACCTGTGAGCCGTCACAGATGTTCTGCTTTGACTTGATTCAGCTCTCTTTAGGTGTTGGAAAATAGTCTGGCAGAGTTATAATATGATTAAGAAGTTAGACTCTTCTGTTGTTTTGGATGGCGTCCACTGGTTTGGTTTGAAAACCCAAAGCCTCTTTATGCCATCTGTATAACACCTTTTGAAGTCCCAGTGATGCTACAATGACAGTTAATTATTATGCAACAGCAGTGCATACAAAACAGCGCAGTAATAAGGTGAGATTAGGTGGAGTTAGCCTTTGTATATTTGGTTCACTATCATTTATTATGGCTGCATTGTGACCACAGACTGTATCAGACAGGGATCTCGCCTCTGTGACGTCACCCACAGCTTTCTGAGGAGCCATTGTGAAGCTCAGTGACAGCGACTCCACCCTTTTCCGTCTTGGCAGTGTCTGACTCCACCAAACTACAGGCTGATCTGAAACTGAGTGAAGAGGTGGAGTGAGGGTGGAGCTGAACGAAGCCTGGTTGCTGAATCTAGCAGCTAGCTGTCACTCGTAGCAGCCATGCTAATAATTCTGCATAACTTTAAGCCTTAATGTGATTAAAATGAGTGAGTTATTAAAGAGTCACCCCTGTGCAGCTGTCAGGAGTGAGGTCCAAACTGTTTTTGTTCCAGGCTGTAAGTTGTATTTTAATATGGGGGTCTATGGGGACAGACTGGCTTTTAAAGGCAGCCTCAAGTGGCCATTTGAGGAACTGCAGTTTTTGACACTTCAAATTTCAGCCCCGGAGGTTTGAGCTTGATTTCATGACTTTATGACAGTGAACTGAACACAGATGACCTTATTTTGGAGCCATGCTGTTCTCGTGTCTCAGGTTTGTACCAGTCACGTCGGAGTGAGTGTTGAGTGTGGCGAGCGTTGCCCGGTGACAGCACGGTTTACCTGTCGGTCGGCAGCTTTCCTCCTCGCCGTCACTGACGCTGCTGTTTTATTGACTCTGTGCTTTGTGCCGATGATACAGAGGTGTTATTTTTTCTGGCTTGGGTTTAACCTGCAGTCCATTCAGGTTAGGTCATAGGAACAGTGTGTGTATGTGTGTGTGTGTGTGTGTGTGTGTGTGTGTGTGTGTGTGTGTGTGACAGGCAGGTCTGACAGCAAAGAGCTTCGAGTGAAAGACAGCAAATGGCTTAATTACAGAAAATCCTCTTTTTAAAAGGTTTGGACGAGGTTTATCTGAGAAGAGATGGTGGACGTCGGGACCAGAGACACAAATACCACAGAGGTGTTTTTATTGGGTTACGTCACTGACAGTTGACAGTGAGGCAACACGTTCTTCCTGTTTTGTTTTTTACCTCAGGGTGGAAATATTTAGGAATTTCTTGATCTACATTTTGTTGTTTTTATCCAAAGTGCATGCCTCAAAGATCAGACTGCTTGAATTATTATTAAGTGAATTATCATCATACTCTCCTCCGCGTTCCTGGGAAAAATACCTGCAGGAACGCAGGATTTTAACGTGTTTGCACTCGTGTGTTTGTGTTTTGGCAGCTGTTCTACATCCTAAAACAAAAACAGCTTCTCCAAACCTCATTAACTCTTCCATGTTACTGTCAGAGCTAAATACTGGAGAGCAACCCTTAACAGGCTCTTATAACAGCATTAAAGCTGGATCACCAGAGTCAGACACAGAAAAACTGCAGTAGAGCCCGATATTAGTGTACATGTTGAAATTTTTACTTCTTTTACAGAACTTAATGCAGGAAAAGATGCTTGGGGTAATTTAGATTTATTAAATTCCTGGTGAAGTTTATTATTTTACTGCTCGGGTGTCACTTTGGACAATAACGTTCATTGTTAAACTGTAAAATAACCTGCGTCCAAAGTGTTTGATAACCACATCTGAGAGACTGTTGCAAAAAACTGTGCCTGTGTGTGTGTGTGTGTGTGTGTGTGTGTGTGTGTGTGTGTGTGTGTGTGCATGCGCTTACATCACTGCTTCTATCAGTATGGGAGCCTGCTGGGTTGTGCAGCATCTCTTTATTTTAATCTTCCCTCAGGAGGGGCTGTTTGTAGAAAAAAGGCGACTGACAGAATGAGATAATCCTTCACAGTAAACAGAGATAATCTCTGTGTTATCTTTAATCCAGCGCGCAGACTCGAGTGTTGTCCCATCAGTGCTGATTACACTCCTCCATCCTTGCTTCCCGTCTTATCTGACACCCACCATAATAGAACGTCTCCTTGAAATATTCCCTGTCGCTTTACAAACTTTGCTGTCACATCAACGTCTGTTGTTAGCTGCAGAGGTTTGTACTCAAAATGCTGTGACATACACGTTTTAAAAGGAGATACTATCATTTTAAAACAAAAGTTGGATCACAGCAGTTTTTTCGGTGTCACACCCTGAAGCTGAGTGTCTTGCTACATCAACCAAAGCTTTACAGAAGCTCCATCTTCTCGGTCTCACACTCCAGTGAAAGACCAGCCCAGTTCCTCCTGAAGCTTTGGCCATTCGCCTGTAATTTCCTGTTTTCAAACTGTTTCCAAACACGCTTGTGTGTTGCCGCTGCTGCAATGAATATTATGTAATGTCAGATCTCAACATTGTGTGTGTTATGAGAACAATGGCAGAAGAGTGATGTGTTCAAAGCTTTTCAGTGATAAGATCTGTCCTCAGGTGACTGATCCTGATTGGCCGTCCTGACCTCTGGCTCCCCGTAAACAACGATGAAATTATTAGTCAGTTAATCTGTTATTTGACAGGATTATTTGAAGGATCAGTCTAAGATTGTGAATAGATGCTAAACCGGATCAGTCTCGGGTACACTTTGAGTCCAGTTCTGACATTAGCATAGCAGCATGCTATCTGTTCATGCTAATGTTTAACATGCTAACATGCTAGTATTTAGCTCAAGTACAAAGACGACAGGAACTTGGTTGTTAGTTTTTAACGTGTCTGATAAAGTGGACTAAACGTCTGATTCTTGTCCACACTGACAGGAAACAACAACACAGCCACAAACACTGTGAAGTTACAAAAGCCGTAGTCTTGTGGACTTCCTGTTTAAATCAACATTATTTTTCTGTGAATGTGCCTTGGAGGTCCACGTCTGCACTGCTGAGCGCTGAGTGCTGGTTTCTGTGTAAGTGTTACCTGCTGAGGCTCCGAGGCGTGAGTCACACAGCCCGGCAGTCAGCGGTCGAGAATGTGGGAATGAAAAGGGAATGAAAGAGAGAGGGATCAGCGCTCCATAAAAGCCCTGCAGGAGCCGTCCCGGCCCCACCCCTCCTCCACAGCCTCTCACCTGGCCGCCTGTGAAACCTGAAACAACAAGTTACTCTTCTGGTTTGGAAATCCGTCACAGCCCGGGAACCGTCTCTGAAGCCGTCACGGTGATGAAACGTGTCATACGTGGAGCGCTGAGCTGATGCAGCAGTTTCATCTGACTGACTACCCCCCCACCCCCCACCCAACCCCATCACCTCAGGCCTGCGTGGTTGTCAGCTGGGATTTGCACTCACATAACCTCCTCAGCTGTGGACAGTCATGGCTGTAACGCCGCAGGTCAGATGCGATGGATGATCGTCCACAGAAGGAGGCTCTCAGCTCACAGTGGGTCAAAGGTCACAGCCTGTGCTTTTATTAAAGCAAGTTAGCCAAATGAATGTCTCGCTGTTAAATGGCCGCTTTTAACAGGTATCCCATCTTTTTGTTGTTGTTGTTTTTGTCTGACCAACAGTCCAAAATTTACCTCAGAATATCCAGTTTCAGCCACATAAATGAAACAAAATCTGCAAATCCTCCAATTTGCCAGTCTTTTTCACTGGTGAACCCATAAAATACAGAAACGTCTTCCATGTCTGTGACTCTTTCCCCCGGAGTTAGGAAGCGTTATTCAGTAATTAATAAGAAAAATGCAAAGTTCAGATTAAAGTTGTGTTTTAATTCTGTCCTGCTGATCAGCTCACAGCCTCCCACATTTCTCCTGTGAGGGTCTGACTGACTTTTAATACATTAATCTTTCAATCAGCTACACAGTAATCAGTGAATTGTGCTAGCTTACGTTAGTTCTTATTGTCTGTGGTTTTGCTTTGCAAAGACTGAGTGATGCACATGAAAGAGAACACATCCACCAGACGTGAGTTGATGTTGTTTTTCTCCACCTTTCGCCGAACATGCACACGGCGTCACAAGCCGTGAGATCCGCTGCAGTACGAATCAAACGTGGTTGTTTATCTCGCCCGCTTCAGCACACTGAGTCTGGGTTTCACACAGCGAGCCCAGCG
This sequence comes from Chaetodon auriga, assembly GCF_051107435.1. NCBI lineage: Eukaryota > Metazoa > Chordata > Actinopteri > Chaetodontiformes > Chaetodontidae > Chaetodon > Chaetodon auriga. The sequence continues at coordinate 30,901,881 of NC_135074.1, read as the reverse complement.
TCGGCCCAGCTGCCGTCAGGTTGTTGAGTGCTGGGAGGACGAGGTCAGTTGGTGCACAGATTCCAGCGTTGCAGCAAAGCATGTAATGGACAACTTGGCTCTGGCTCATCTTTTTTGTGTGTTCCCTCTCGTCATTTTTCTCCTTGTTTTCCTCCGTCCATTCCTTTGTGCTTTGTCCTTGTGAAAGGGCAGCGTGCTCGGGAAACGCTGCTTTCGGTCGAGGTCGTGATTTCCTGCTGGAGAGTTGTGGCTTGTTGTCTTCATAGTTGAGCAGACAAAGTTGTCTGAAAACTAATCAGACTGCAGTTCATCGTCACAATGGAAGAGGTGGATGTCAGTAAGATAGGGAATGACAGGGAGGTATGTGTGTTAGTGGTATCTGTACCTTGACATTATGCTGATGCAGGATAAGCCTTCTCACAAACAATCTGCCTTAAAAAAAACTGCACTTCCTTCTCTTTCCTTCCAGGGACAATACAGAACAGAACGTTATTGAAAGCACTGGCAAATAGTTCATATTGCAGCAGCGTTGTCGTCACTCAACCTTTTCCGTCGTCCCACTGCTGCCTAAAATTAGCGTAATGCTTGGCCTTGTAAAGCCAGTTTTATGTCTTTCTGGTCAGACTTGCATCACGGAGATCGTTTATATTTACATCAGGGGTTTTCCTCGACTTGACTCTAAGCTTAAGTGGTGGGTGGGGTTCATGCGTTTGCCTAAGCCTTGCTTTAAGGTTTGAGGCATGAGGCTGCTCACCTGACAGTTCACCATGTAAAACTGGTCTCTGACAGAGAGGCAGTGAAATGTGGATGAGCCCGGCCTCTGGCAATGGTTCAACCACAATTAACAAGGCCTGGAATTGGTGTTTTTGCATTATTGATCAAGATGTTGATTAATTTTTTAAATTTAGTCGTCAGAACAAGGTGACATATTTTCTTAACATCTTTTCTGCAGCTCTGTCACAGTAAGAGACATAATTGGTTCCTTTTGCTGCAAGGTTTTATTGTGAAACAGCAACAGGAAGTGTTGAGTTTGCCAACAACGTGCTATGAAGTAACCTCCGCTCTCCTACAGCTGTCATCTGTTTGAAAACAATCCTGATAGAAATCATGTCAGCTGCAATAGTTGATTAAAGTTAATTAAAGCTTTCATGTGTTTCTCTGTAGCCTCCATCACACAAAGTTAAGTTTATGAGTCAGCAGGATGTTCGTTAGTTTCTGTTTTTGATGCCTCAGCTCACTGTTTGGGTGACACCACCTTCCATCTGGTTCCTGTGATGTTTCTGATGGTAAATTCAGAAAACAAGTGACATCAAACTGCATGTTGTTGCCCTAAATAAACTACATGACTGAGCAGAAGTCTGGGTGTAATTCCACTTGTGCTATGGCCAATTATGCTCTTCATGTGGTTAAAATCGTCTGATGAAGATGCTGACTTGACAGTTTCCAGCTTCAGAGCATTGCAGTTAGAGTCTTTTTTTTTTTTTTTTTTTTAAATTTCTGAATTTAAATGCTGCTGAAACAACTTAATTTCAACCACATTTAGGCAGTTTTAGATCAAGTCTAGACGTCTTTCGATCTGCAAATCACTCCTTGTGATTTGTCTTCGTAGGTCTTTTCTTTCACTTATCAGTGTTATCAGTCCCATCAGATAACGGCACGCTACATGCAAATTATCATTGCTTCCTTACAGCCCTGACCCAGTTTTTCTAAACAGTGAGGCTGCTCCCAGAGAGGGACCAGAGTGCAGCACTTCTTAGCATTACAACAAGGCCTGTGGTCTGATAGTACTCAAGATAGCTCAATATTGCTGAGCTGTTGTTAAACATTAACAGCAGCGGAAACATTGTGCCTTTGGCTCTGAGTGAAACCTGGGAAAGGGGAAGAATGTAACTGAAATCCAAAGATTCGTCATGTACTAAACATTATTAACAGACCCCCTGCAGACCTAAAGTCTCCCCTGTCTCCTCAGTAAAGCTTGCTGCAGGAGGAGCTGCAGTAGTCGAGTATATTTAGCTCGTGCAGGACAACAGAGGATGTACCTCGACAGCAGCCGGCGGCGGCCTGCTGGCGAGGTGTCTGTGTGTTTTCCTGGAGAGACTGTGGTCAGCAGCAGATCTCTTCCTATGAGACTGACCTCCGAACTCGGCACTGACTTCAGCTTCCTGCCACACACGGCATCTCAGGAGGGAGGAGATAATGATTCTCTGTGTTTTCCTGGATTGTAGTGCTGTTTGATTTCTGTCCAAGAAAAAAGAAACTGAGCTTATAACCAAGATGGCTTATTGATCCAGTGACAGGAGGTGACAGAAATCTCCAGCTAGAGTCTAAGAATGATGTAATTCCACATTACAATCACATTTTATTGCAAACCTTTGTTTATAATGTGGATTCACAGCATAATTGACCACAAGTCTTCTGAAACAGCCCACTACTTCACATGTTAGTCAAGCTGTTCATTGATTTCTGATCAGATTAAGAATCAAAACTGCCTCATGCTTCATTCACACCATGTCAGAATAATGGCATGAATGGGAAGATGCCCCATTGTCACAAATTGTTGCCCCTGTTAGCACTGCAGTCACACCGGGTAAATCTAACTTAAAGCAAAACATGTGGAAACAAATTGTGTTCCCTTATACTGGCTTCATAGAGTCTATTAGAATTATTTTTTTAATTTTATTTGCGTTAACTGCTGGTGATGTTGGCTTTCGGAGTTTTGGGCCTTTTTTTTTTATATTGAGTATCACCTCAGTAGTGGTTGTCAGAATACACCCTTTCCCATTTGCCTGTGCATATTTATGGTGTGTATGGGATGATACTATGATGACTTGCACCTTATTATAGTCTTATCCAGAATTATGCTCAAGGATGTGAATATAAACATATTTGCAGTGTTCATCTTATGGTTACGCCATAGCTATGCTAACTGCAGCGGCCACTAGCTAACCCTCAGGGCTCTGCTGTGGAGTAGCTATGCTAGCTGCACGTGTTTTGTTATCATGGTTACAGTCCAGACTGTTAGCTAGTAGTTTTGTAACTGAAGATTTGGCACATGATGAAAATCTGTCTCTTAATGATTGTGTTGGAGCATATAATCAGCATCCTGTCTGTGGGGATATCATAAATAAGTGTCCAGAAGAAGTAGCTCTACAGTGAATAATTACCAATACGCTGATGCTAACATTGCGAGTGGAGCTAGTTATGCTAGCTAGCTAGCATATGCTACTTTTTATCCTGCTAGCAGTTATGCTAAACTTTCTGGAAGCAGGGTTTGTTAGCTAAAAAATAGTTTTACATTCATAATATGTGTAAAATTAATAGTCTTTGCTGACTGACATAGGATATTGTGTACACTTATCTTAGCAGGCTGTTTTTTGTGGCTAAGTGGTTGTGCATTATGTATCCAGTGTTCAGTCATTGTTCCCAGAAGATATAGGCTTTCTTATTGCCAGCATAGTCACACCAGATCAATGGAAATTCAAATCAAAATGTGTAATTTCATATCGTTCGTATCATACCAGTTTGACTGTTTTAACGTTGATGTAGGATTTTATTTAGTCATTTTGCTTCTGGTTCTTTTGTCACCTGGGAAATTTTGTAGTTCTGACAAATTTCCAGTCCTCGAAACGTACAGTCACAGCTGGAGGGTGACAGAACATTTGTTCCACTTGGCGGCTCTTTCGTTCTGATCTGTGTGGTATGACATGAATGTAGCTTTAGCCTTTAGCTATTTGTTTAGCTGGAGTAATTCTGGAGATTCCAGACAATGCTTTCATATTTGTGGCTTTTTCTTTTTGTTTTTGAGTGTGTGCATGTCTGTTGGTGGCATAATCACAGGTTGACATTTATTTTGGCAGCTGTCCGCTGTGGTTGAAATCCAGCTGTTGATGTTCTGAAGTCTTAGTTCTAGCTAATGTCCTCACTGGTTAAGTGGAGGGTGTGTCTGTGTTTGTGCTAGCCTGGAAAGGGTGTGTAGCCCTGATAAAAGAGCCATTAGTTAGCAGTCTTTATGGAGCCTTTCACTGCTCCACTGTGGAGTGAAAGGGGGGGCTTGTTCCTGGCTGGCAGGCCCAGGCCCTGCACCGTGGGTCGGCCACCTCGTCCTCAATAGCAGGCCTGTCTGGAGACCCCATGTCACGACTTCCTGGGAGGGAAGTTGTTTCAGCTGGTGGTTAGCTGGCCTGTGCGCTGCAAAGTGTGGTTGTGAGTGTATTTGTTGGAGGACCGAATGTCTTAACAAGAATTTAAATGTGAGAAAAATCCCTGAAAATGAGGCTCTGTGTCAGGAAGAGGACTCAGGTTTAGCTTGAAGATTAGTTTGGATTTTAATTGTTGACTGTCAATGAAGGTCCTTGCAGCTCTAGTAATGCTAATATATGTGTTTAAGGGGGATAGGGTATAGTTCACCTTGTTGTTGCTTGACGAAGACCGTAGTTACAGAAGAGTGGGAGTGTTTGCTCAGCAGATGAAGAGAGAGAGGCTGTTTGTCCTTTGCAGAAGGCCACGTTTGACCTCACTGACATTCCTCACAGCCAGTGATAAACTCAAGGTTTTCATAATCACAGCTGATGTTTGGAGGCACTAATAAAGCAGGGCAGACACCACTGTCATTACAGGAGAGGAAGCGGCGATGTTTCTACCTGCTCATCTTTAATAGACGAACACGTGTTGCTTTGAGGTGGGAAAGGCAACTATGATATAGTCAGTGATACATTTTAAAGTTGATGCAGACATAGAAGGCCCGGATTAGTTTTCTTATAATAAAATCGAATCAGGCTGATGTGACATAAATAAAGTACTATGAAGAAGAAAAACAGTCAAAGTAGACTTTCTGCACTTTTCATATCAAGTTGCTTCAGAGGAAAACTCTTCTTTTGTGTTGACCCTGACACAGTTATCCAAATATGCGCTGCTCAGGGAGTGTAATTGGATATAACTGGGCCTTGATGTCATCTCATGTATTCAATCTGATAACTTCTAATAGAAATGCCAGGGAGAAATCCACCACAGATAATGGTAATTTTCACCCTCAAAGTAGCAGCAAATAGACCTGAATGGAGCGACGTGCCAGACATGACATCTTCACGAACAAGTTGTTGAAGTATGTAGCTACAGTATGTCATATACTCGTTGGCCACCAGTGACTGAAAGCCTCAAGTTAATGCCCCCTTCTCTTTTAATTGATGATTAAGTTAAGGGACAAAAATGGACTCGCTTCGTCCGCAGTGACAGGACGGCGTTGACATGAGGCGGTGGAATCCAGTCCACCAGGCCTGTCCCAGTATGAGAGCTCAGCATGTCTCCTCTGTGGCCTGACACGGGCACATAGCAGGAATGTGACTTCACAATATGACTTAAAAGAAACGAAATGTCACACATGAGGAATGCTGGGAACCTGGTGTTCAGGAGGGGAGGTTACCACAGGCCACGTTAGGTGTCTGTTGTCCTGGAGCCGCAGAACCGAATGATTCATGAGATGGTGCTGTGCTTTATGGAAGAACATAGGATTGAACATGAAGGCGAGTAGTACTATATTGTACAATCTATACCTGTGAGAGCTCATTCCACCTCTCCATGGGAATCCTTTCACTGTGAGGCTGAACTCAATGACACTTTTCATCTCAGACACAATGAGTAGTGTTCCTCCCTTTGGCCTCCTTGTTTACTATGATAACAGAAGAATCAGTCAGTCGATCAGCAGAATGTGAGTATGATTAAGTAACCAAATATTTAAGACTGTGAAATGTGTCTTCAGATCATGAGTTGGGCCAAAAGTACCACGTTGTTTTTTGGTAACGGATCAAAAATGTTTCTCGTCTGAGGAGTGTGCATCTTCGCTCATCTTAGGCTCAGCTTGTCAGGCTTAGCTTAACGTTGTCATCAGTCTGACCTGCGTGGTTTGTCGGCCTTTGCTGCACTTGCTAACACGAGCATGCATATGTCAGTACGCTCATGTTGACATGTAAGCTAGCTAGCATTAGCCTCAACCACAGATGAGGCCAGAAGAATTTGGGTGTGAGTGTTAGAGGTGTCCTGTCAGGAAGTGTTGGACAAGTGGAAGTTGTGACCTGTTGGTGAAGCTAGAGACAAAGTCAGAGTCAATTATGATTCCAGTGACTAACAATTGCTTGGAGGAGACTACAGATCCATTTTTTCCTCTTTTCACAGTCGCCATTAATGTGATGGCATTGGATGAGCCATCTTGTTACTGCATACAGAGCCCAGCAGAACATCCTTCGCTCCAGATGTAACTGAAATGATCACAAATCAAAACAGTGTTTTCGGTTTCGGTTTCAAGCAGCCAAACTCCTTTCATCAGTCATCTATGAGTAGACACTTTGTTGAACAATGCCGGGACACCTGTGTTGAAATAAAATCCCTCTGAAGTCCGGATTGTCTTGTGGCTTCTGTAAAGAAACTGTATTGTAGAAGCAGCAGTGATTATCCCTGCAGAGAGCCTGAGCTCTATATTTCAATATGAACGTATGTTTTCTCCTTGTACTGACTGCGATGTGTGATGTGCGTCTCCTCTGCTCTCCTTGCAGATGGATGGAGGCCTGTCTGGATGAGGAGTTGCCTCCCACCACAGAGCTGGAGGAGGGGCTGAGGAACGGCGTCTATCTGGCCAAACTGGGCAACTTCTTCGCGCCGCGCACCGTCTCCCTCAAGAAGATCTACGACCGCGAGCAGACGCGCTACAAGGTATTTGTTGAGATGTCTTCCTCTGGACCAAAGTGTTGGACAGTCAGACCAAACTGCAATCATTTTGTTTTTCTGCAAAACACTCGAGATAAAACCACAATATCAGTCAGCAATATGAAGACAACATGAAGTGTCAGTGGGTAACTGGTGGCTGTCAGGACCTTTAAAGGGATAGTTCAACCTGAAATCAAACTGCTGCTTCTTCAACCCTCTTCTTGGCTGGGCCATCACTGTTGAGGCTCTTGTACAAGCAGGAAGTGTCAGTCAGACTGTCTGAAGAGTTTTGGAGACTTTATGGAGCTTTAAAAAGAAGACGTTAACCTCCCTCATTTTCAGTCTGAGCTGTAACTGTGAGATATTTGTGATTGTACAAACCTCCTTTTCGTCTTTCCTGAAACGCTGATCTCTGAAGTCCAGTGTGCGGCACTCAGTGTGTATGTCCCTGCGTTGTGTTGTAACCTGAGGCTGGTTGGTTGAATGGGGCCTCAGTTTAAAGCTCTTGTTGTGAATGAGGCTGGATTTGAGTCTTTGAGTTCGGACTGAACAGCGTGTTTGCTGCCTTCTGACGTTTGTTCCTCTCTTACAGGCGACGGGTCTCCATTTCAGACACACAGACAATGTCATCCAGTGGCTGAACGCCATGTCAGAGAAAGGACTGCCAAAGGTGAGCGTGACTCGCATCCACCTGTGTACACACACAAAACTACAGTATCTGTGACATGCAAATGAGCAGAGTGTTCAGCTTTATTCTATTGAATATCAGCCAAAAATTAAAGTTTTCCTTCAGAACTGTTTTTCCTTGATGTTTTTGTGTTCATTCATTTGTTCAGCAGTTGGTGCTACATGTCTCCAAATGCAAATGCACACAGTTTATGTAACATTAACACTGAATATTATTGAATTGAATGAATTGGTTGTAGATGTAGATTGACTTCCTGCCTTCAGGGCATCAGTCAGTGCCAGTTAATTTCAGCACAGTATGAAAATAAACTTGCAGAGACTTTGATTTTGCTTGAGATCCAGTAAATTGCCGTCACACTGAACTGTAGCTGAAATTAAGGAATATTTTTAAGACTCTTTCTTTGCAGTGCAATGAAGAAAACTGCATTAAGAAGGACATTATAAAAGGCTTTGGTCTTTTATTTTAATGTAAGAGCTGCTGTTCATTAACCGGCTCAATAGTCTTGGATGCTGGAGTTTTTTGCTGTGGTTTCAGGATCCCTCAGTGTAGGCGGGATTCTTAGCTGATCTAGCTGATTATATGTTTTATTATATTATTAAGATTATGTTCTGTACCACCTTATTCAACTGTGCTGAGGTGATGATTGAAGCTTCACCAGGTGAAACTGCCGTGGCATCGTCTTCAACACGACACGAACACACAGGAACAATGGAGGAAATCCTTTCCTTTCATGATCCTTTCATCAGAAACCAAACAGAGGAACATCTGCACTTCAATAATTGACCGCAGAGTCTGGGATGAGTGAATAAAAGAGCCGAGGTCGCAGTTTGCAGTCGGTGTGCAGGATGTTCGTGTTGCACATGTGACGATTCTCTCTGACCAATCAGTGGCCTGCAGTGTTTTCACTCCACCGTTTGGTATCAGCTCACGTGGAACCTCGACAGAGGTGATGTCAGAAAAAAGAACAGGTACTATCAACAACTTCTGACAATGCAAAGCAAAAAGAGCATCTCAAAGCGAGCCGAGCCGAGCCGAGCCGAGCCTTGCAGCTGAAACACAGTGGCAACAAACACAGGGTTTCCAGTCAGTGCAAGTTGATTTTCATCCTGAGGTGAAATGGACTGAAGCCAGTGGCTCACTGGAGAGGACAGAGTCTCTAAACGTTTTGCAGTTAATACATAGAAATGGTCCTTTTAGTGACTCCTCCGCCTGAAAGGAGTAAACAGCAGCCTATTATAGCCAAAGTGCTTTCCTGAGAACTTTCCACCATGTCAGCTCTGGGGAAACTCTGAATGCTTCTCACTGTGTTGGTATGAAAAAAACTGAGTATCAGCCCAAAATATCACCAACTGGCAGCGACAACAGAAAATATACGTAACTGCCTTCAGAACTTCCACTCCAGTTGCGCCACACAGACAACGTCAGGACGTGTTAATGCACAATTACGTTGTGCAACCCCCCCCCCGTGCTAATATCCTGAATCACACCTGCATACGTGCTGCGACACGCTGGCATGCTGTCCTGGACCTGCTGAAAGTGCTGCTCTGACTCAATCATTGTCCATGTCTGTGTTTCAGATCTTCTACCCAGAAACCACAGACATATATGACAGAAAGAACATGCCACGCTGCATCTACTGTATACATGCACTCAGGTACTCCCTCTCTCTGCTTCTCTGTATTTGTCTGTGACTGATTGTGTTGGGGTAAACAAACAGCTGTTTGTTGCAAAAGTCATATTATATAATGAATTCCTCACTCGGTGGATTGAGAAGCTGTATATTCTCTGTGCTCTGTGCACGTCTGCGGTCTGAGCATGCTTCAAGTGTGACATTTTTACGAGGTGAACGCTGCTGTTTTGCAGCAGAAAGGCATTCAGAGGTATGAGGTATGGAGTGTACCTCGTTCCTCTGAATGGTTTGTTTTAATAGAGCGTTCCACCTCAGGTAAACTGGATGCAGCGGCCAACCAGCAGAGCAGAGCAGAGGCATGGTGTTTGCATTCGTGTGCTCGTATACGTCCATGTTTCAGGCTGTACAACTGGTCCAAACACAAACCCGTCACACCCGGATGCCACAGCACTGCCACAGAAGCACGCTCATTAACTGTTGTACTATAAATCCACAACCAGCATAATGAGGTGTTGTCATGATAATTGACAGGATCGCAGCATCTATCTGTAAAGGTTGGATCGGACTGCAGAACTACAACAGGTGGTTTGTCTTGAAGTGCTGTGGAGCAGCATCGGCACAGAAGATTGACAGTAATATGAGAAGCAAAACATATTTCACATAATTTATGGGATTCAGGTTAAGGCATGATGCACTGAACTTACCTGTTGTCCACATCCATACATAGACAGGATACTTTCAGCAGTAATCACAGTCACATGTTAAGATCTGCTCGTTTTTAACTGAGAATCCTTTTACTTCTGCAAAGCAGCACAGTTTTACTGGTTTACTTCACTGTGTGCCAGAATGTGAACAAATTACAGCAAATGATTCAATTGCATATGTTTGAGTTATTACCCGTCTGCCTCTCAGTGACCTGCAGCTTCACGAGTGGGCAGCATGGTGAACATTTCTTTCTTTGCCCTAAAATGGTTGCGTTCTGATATTTGTTTGGTCTCTCTTGTCGGCCTTTGAGCCCCTCTCACCCCTCAGTTTATTGTGATTATCAGGTTACAAACAGTGTGCTCCTGAGCCAAAATGCATGGAGCTGTTTTTCGTGTGTGTATTCGTTTCTGTCACGGTTCTTTATTTACTGTGTCTCTGTCCTCTCTCACAGCCTGTACCTGTTCAAGCTTGGCCTGGCCCCTCAGATCCAGGATCTGTATGGAAAAGTCGATTTCACTGGTAAGAGTGTGAGCTTGAACACGGGTCCGTGCATCTGTTTCCCTCGTTCTGTCCCCATTAACCCAATTATGTCATCTTAAATCCAGAGCAGTACAGATGTCCCCACGTTGCCAGAGTGGGCAGGAAGTTTAAGTTGTGTTGAATTCGTGTGCACCCGGAAAGCAGCGCTAAGGGGACGAGCTTTTCGGCAGCCTGTGTTGTCAACAAGCTGCTAGAAATGTGAAAGTCATTAGTAACTGTGAGAGTTTTTCCTGTCAGTTGAATTCCTGCTTGGCTCCCTGTCCCACAGTCAGAAATCTGATTATCACACATGAGCCAGGAACAGTCTGTCTCCACAGTCCCTCACGTCCCTAACCCCGCCCCCGTCTGCTCCCCCCTTCGGCTTTTTCACCTCCGTCCATTGATGTGTTCCCTCTGCTCTGTCTTCTCTCCCAGAGGAGGAGATCAACAACATGAAGAGTGAGCTGGAAAAGTATGGCATCCAGATGCCCGCCTTCAGCAAGATTGGCGGGATCCTGGCCAATGAGCTCTCCGTGGATGAAGCTGCATGTGAGAGGGGCTCAGATGTCATGGGGGGAGGGGGGAACAGGAGCTGCAGATTATAGAGTTCAGTTGACTCATGCTTTCATAATGAAACAGATACAAATATCCCAAACCCGCTGGAGGTCACTGTAATTCAGCATTTTTGGGGGATTTGTCAACTGTTTGTCAAAGAGGGCCTTTGTGTCCCTTTTATAGCATCGTGTTTTAAAGCACAAATAGTTTGTTTTTCTTTTACGTAAGTCTGTTTTCTAACATTATTCCACTTACGATGAGCCTTCTTCTCTGAATCAATTCAAAGTCTACAATAAAGACGGCTTCATTCGTGTGTTTTTTTCAATGACAAGACAAGACACAATTCTTCTTCTCTGATCAAGGTGGATTTTGTCTTTGTGCAACACACAAAAACACTGATTTGGCCCAAATTTTCAGGATGATTGCTTCACCTCTGCGTCGTCTCTAGACTTTGAAGTTTCATTGATTGAAGGATTAGAATTCACTTGTTTCTCCACTTGTGTTGAAAACAGTTTTATTCAAATCATTGCAGAGTGGTCTCAATCTAACTCTTGCCAACAAAGTGAATACACGTTTCCCCAAAAATGATTCCTTTAAGTTCAAGAGCGACATCAGTAACACGGAATGATGCTTAACATCAGCTGTCAGTATGATACAAACACACAGATCAAAGCTGAGCCCAGCTCCTCTTCATCCTCAGTGCATGCTGCTGTGATCGCCATCAACGAGGCCATCGACCAGGGCGTACCAGAGGGCACGATGGCTGCTATGCAGAACCCCAACGCCATGCTGGTCAACCTGGATGCCAGCAGTGCTCGTCAGTACCACGACACACTGTACCAGGCCAAGGGAGAGAAGGTGGCCAACTCACGCAAGCGGGTATGAAGTTTTAAGCTCCAGCAGCGAGAGCGCTGTGCACAGGTTTCAGATGGCTGGGAAAGAATGGCGGCCTGCGGCACATTATCCTTAAGAGCCCATAAAAGGCCCATATAATTAAGAATCATCCAACTTTGGGTTAGAAAATAATTGAACTTCCAGCCTGGAGCAGAAGAACATTTTGGCATCAGACGGAGTGAAATGCTGAGGCCACACAAACCAAACTGAAAGAAGCACTTCGGTAAAGAATGGTGGCTGTAAGATGGATGCTGGGTGCTGGACAGAGAGAGGAGTGAAATCACTCCATCCAGCTGTCCCTCTGACACATTTACCAGCGGTTTCTTGTTGTGAGGGATACGTGTGGGCTGTGTGATGATTTGGAAATGTAAAAAGTTTGTTTTGCCAATAGGCAAAGCAAATAAATGACCCAAATTACCCTGAATATCAGAACAAGAGAACCAAAGTGCCCTCTGCAAAGACATATATTTTGCCCGGCGGAGCAGAGATGTGATGTGTCATAATGTGTAATCCTGTTTGTTGCTCTGCTCCGACAGCAAATGGAGAATGCCGAAGCAGAGAGGGATATCTACGATGAGCTTCTCACCCAGGCTGAAATCCAGGGCAACGTCAACAAGGTCAATGGTAAGTCTCTCTCTGTCACACACACACACACACACACACACACACACACACACACACACACACACACACTTTATTCACTGATTGGTTAACTTTTTGTCCTGGTCTCCATGGCACAGAAGTGAAATGTCAACCTTTCTCCCACAGTGAGCAACGCCTTGAGTGCAGCTGAGCAGGCGTTGCTGAGCGGCGATGAGAATAAGTTATACGAGGCCCTTAAAGCCATGGGCATTCAGAACCTGCTGGCCCAGAACAAAGGCTGGTACCTCAAACAGCTGCAGGCTGACCGAGAGAGTAAAGAGCAGGTAGGGTTCAAAGGAAGCTCTACACTTACACCTTCTGCTGGTCTGTCTCCTCATTGTAAGCTCAACTTGATTTCTTCCTCATTAGGGCTCTCCAGGAGAAGCCCTGACTAAGGATGAGCTGCAGAGCGGCGTGGACGTGGCCAATGAGATTGCAGAAGGCTACCTAAAGAGTACGCACACATCACATACATTTTAACAAAAACTCTCTTAATTTCTTAAAATTCGCCCATAACTGTTAATTTCCTGTGCGTGTAGTGTTGAAGGCAGTGGAACGCATCAACGGTGCCATCAGGGCGGGTGTGCCAGAGAAGACGGTGGAGGAGCTGATGAACCCAGACGCTCAGCTGCCGGAGGTCTACCCCAGTGCTGCAGACCTCTACCAGAGAGAGCTGGCCAGCCTGCAGCAGCAGAGCCCGGAGGTACCCCAGAGAAGCTCACACAAGTGCATACGCAGAACACACACCTGCACCATCGCATCAGTCTTTGCAGAAAACATGTGATCATGTGGCTTTTGAGGCCAAATTCTAGAAGCAGTTGACCTGAAACTCATCGCGTCATCAGTCAGAGCCACACTGACATTTGTACAGTGTATACAGTTTATTTCACTGCAGGTGTGGTGAGAGTTTATTTATTGTTGAACTGATGGGACACAGCGACGTGAAAACGACTTCTTCTTACCAACTTCTTGCCTTATTAGTAAATTGTTCTTTATCAGGCACAAACACCAAACAGCAGACACTGGAAGACGTCATCTGGGGGCCTCTGGAACTGTTGATGGGCTTCTATTTTTAGACACCTTATAGACTAAACCAATGAGCCCGTAACAGAAAACATGACTTATTATCACTGTTAATATTTCCTGCACTGTCTGCCTGTCAGGCATTGCTTTTCCAGCATTTTTAAAACCATGCGACACCAGCTGCTTCAGACCCTGTCTGGTGTTCCAGTCTGGTCTGAGTATTGAACAACAAATCAAGACGCCATCAACGTGTCGTTTGTCTCCGGTCGTCTGGCAGTTTGACGTATGAGGTAAATTTGCGGCCTGTTTCCCGCAGGGCTCGCTGTCTCACCCCGAGCTGCTTGTTGCCGTGGAGATGCTGTCAGCGGTGGTGCTGATGAACGAGGCGATGGATGTTGGAGACAGAGCCGCCCTCTGGAAACAACTGTCCAGCGCCGTCACTGGGCTCAGTAACGTGGAGGATGAATACGCACAGAGGTGAGCACACAGCAGGAGTCGGCGACGCTCCTCTGTGAGCTTCTATGTGTTTCTTACATGGACTGAGGCGGGCTGTTGATGTGGTACCGTACCTGTGCGTTCCTCAGGTACATGGATGAACTGATGCGTCTGAAGGCGGCAGCCAGAGAGGAGGGCAGCGACTATCTGACCTGGAACGACATTCAAGCGTGCATCGACCAGGTTAACCTGGCTGTGCAGGAGGAGCATGAACGTAAGAGACGGACGCTCGCATCCATTCACAGCCAAACACTTCATCTGTGACACAGTTCAGAAAAAATCCATGACGTGTAAGACCTGCACGCTGAGCACAGCCACCAAATATTTCAGTAGACAGTGTTTGGATCCAAGTCAGATCTTCATCGATCCAGAATGTTTAAGCATCAGTTGCAGATAAGCTAATAGGCTAAAAGTTGATGTGCTAACAGGTGATCTGCTCAGGGTTTGATGTAAACACCTCAACACAATTACATTTTCCAATAGAAGGCAGTGAATACTCCGTGGTATGTTCCTCCCTGTGCTGTACTCCTCCTCCTCCTCCCAGATTATATTGTGATCATAGACCTTGTTTACTCCCTGTTGGGTGATCCGATCACAAGTGGACGGCCGAGACACATCGCTGTTCACACCAGTGTCAGACTTTTCACTGGTCTCTCTGGACGTCTGCTGGTGTATCTGCAGGTATTGCTGCCATCGGACTGATCAACGAGGCCCTGGATGAAGGGGATCCCATGAAGACCCTGGCCATGCTGCAGAACCCGTCAGCCAAGCTCACAGATGTGGACCCGTCTGTGGCTCAGCACTACCATGACAAACTGCTGGAGGCCCGCAGGGAGAAGGCTCACGTAAGACACGCACACACACACACACACACACACACACACACACACACACACACACACACACACACACACAGCTGCTTTAGAGAAAAAATATCTGACAATGGTTTAGCCCAGCTGCTGAACCAGTGTCCGGGTTTCTGTCTTTGTGATTTGCTTTTTCATGTCGGCCTAGTATTCAGCTGAGCATTATGCAAACACGCCATGCAAACAGCTCCCGGCTACAGTTACATCCAGACTGCAGACGGGCTCTTTACTGCAGCTCATACAGTTGAAAGTCGTCACGGCTGTATGCAGTGTGACATGTGATGCATACAGGTGCATTTGAACAATCCCACACTAGTTATCTTAAGTGTGAAGAGAGTCCAGTTTCCTGCTGGAACAAGCTGTGCAGCTGTTGGAGGTTTAATATTTTGTCCAGTTCAGGCAGTAAGCTGCTGGATAAGAGCTCAGATTTCTGCTCATACCTCCAAAATACTGCAGTCCAGCAAAGTATCGCAGCAATTTCCCCCTTGAGTTACAATTACTATGTTGTATTATGAATATCAGCAATTTCTACCCTCAAATTAATAGTTTTTGTGAACACTTGTCCCCAAAGAACACATGTTCATTCTATGTAGGCTACTAATTTGGAGTATTTTATCTCAACTCAAGCTTTTTGATCCATGTTGAGTATTCATGTGTGAACTCAGTCTAGTACCCACATGCTACATAGATGTGTTTTTGCGCTGTGTGGTCACAGCTCAGTGGGATCCCAGACCTGTCGTGGTTGCAGATGACTGCATGTGACTCAGGCCTCTGAGCATCACATGACATCACCAGACTGCTGATGTCACCATGTGATCATCTTTTCCCCTGCTCACTTCCTGTCCTGTGTGTCTGTATCTGACCTGTCTGTCTCAGCCTCCCTGCTCTCTCTGACGCTTCAGTTTTCTGAGGCTTGATCGGTCTTTTCTGTTTTCAGCAGCGTTCTTTGGTTTCACGCATTTATCTCCGCGTCCAGAGACGGACAGTGAACAGAGGCGCCATCTTTCTTGAGTGCGGTTCATCAGCACTATGCTCTCTCTGACTCATTTGCCTGTGTTATCATTACTTGAGAGAGGCGAGCTGGTGAATATGGCTCTTTTGTGTGTGTGTGTGTGTGTGCAGCACATTTGCATATGATGTTACAGGAAGACAACCATGTTTGGGTTGTTTTCTCGTCATGGGAGAAGCAAAGGCCAACAGAGCTGCTGCTGAGGTCAGACTGTGGGAGCAGGGTATGGTTCCACCTCAGTGGAGGTGACGAGGAGGTGAAAATTCCTAATAACCATGAACTCATCACTCAAAAGCTCCTGATTCCTTCAGAATAACGTCTGTGTGCTCAGTGTATCCAGTTTAGCTCTGAGGCAGGCTGTTTTTATTCTGTGTAAATACAGATAAAGGAAGTCTCTTATCAAGGTTGGACAATACTTGGCCGCTGCCCACACTGTTTCAAATGTCAACAGGCATCAGTTACATCTAAACCCTTGAATACATCATGTGGGAACCGTCACACACACACGTAACAGGACCCAGACAAAAAATAAGAAGCCAAAAAAGAGGAGAGGAAAAAAAGGAAAACTATTTTCCTGCCGATTTCACAGACATAGGAAATAACAAGCCGGGCCTGAGCCATTTGCTTCCATAAAAGGACAGAAAGCTGACCACTTGATTAAATGGGCCAGACCTCAGGGCACACACACGGCTGTTGATTGGCCAAAGCGGCTGTTTGTGGTGATGAGCTAGGGACTTGAAAGTTGTTAGAGCAGTGTGAGCTTCCTGTTTGGTTCCAAAAGGTCAGTGCCAGTGAGATATTCCCCTGCTGAGAGGGAATGATCAGAAGGCTGAGGAGGAAGATCCACGTGGGTGTGGAGCCGTCGGGCTGGAAGGTGGTGCGTCCAGGTGATGCTAGGTCAGCAGAGTTTGGAGCCGATGGAGCAACAAAAGTAGTTTTTGCGCCTGTGGTTGAGTTTGTCACCGGCTTCTTGTCAGCGTCGCCTCATTAACTCCGCAGTATTAGAGCAGTTAGTCAGGAAGACAGTCAGGCAAAAGCTGGCTTCGACTGTGGGCCGAGGGCTGCGCCTGCACAAACAGCAGGAAGTCCTGCCCAGACCCCACTGACTAACAAGCTGAATATAGTCTGCCACAGCATGCCTCTCAGATGGTTATCGCTCCACTTTGTAACTGCAACAATCACAGCTGGGACTGTTAAGGTCCAGTCTGTGCATGTGCTTTGTTCTCTAAGTGTATGGATGAGCTCATAGTTTCTAAGGAAGTGAAAAAGAAAGGTGTTGTTTGGAAGAAAAGTTCTCAAAGATGAATTATGAGCTGCCCAACCCCCTCAGCTTTCGCTTCCTCTGTTTCCATGATTGCTTGTAACGTGTGATGAACTACACCAAGCTACGCCCAGGTCCTCCTCCAGTCCCCTGCCCACCGTGGCACCACACCCTGTCTGGCACCTCCCGCCAGCCGCGGTGACTCGTCACCTACAAATACCTATTAGAGCACCAAGCGCAAACATAGAAACACTAATCAGCGCTGGCCCAGGTACGGCTTTGTTTACTATAAAGATGGAGCTCATTGGACTCCTGCATGCTGTTGCAGATGTTTGCTTCCAAGCCCCCTCCCCTTGCATAAGAAGTCTTCAAGATCAGGTATCACTCTTACCCGCCCACCTCTTTCACATGCGCACACACCTCCTCTCATCTGCCCTGAAGCACAGCATGAAGGGGCGGGACAGATGGAGGAGGAGGAGGAGGAGGAGGCTGAAACCAAATGTTTCACTGGCCTCTAGAAAGTAGCAGCAAATAACAACCAGCTGTAACACACTTTACACGGAGATAGAGTGCGCCACCTGGAGGCAGTTCAGTGTAACTACAGGTGATGATTTCACAGCGTTGAATTCGGTGTTGAGGTGTTGGTGTGGTGAGCAAGTGCAATGAAGTTACATGAAGGAAAAATCACAACTGAGACACGTTTAAAAAACATCTGCTGTGACATTTCTGACATTTTTACATTTCTTTGTGGTTCTCTTCTGTACTTGTGGATAACTGGCCAAATGTGACAGCATGTCTGTGCTGCAGCAGCTACAGGAGCAGTTAATACGTCAGCGATGAGTCAGTCCGTCGTAATCAGAGAGAGGAATCTGTCACAGAGACCGATATCAGCGACAGCAGACACCGCTGAATTAACACATGTTGAATGAGAACATTTTCCAATCCTGACGAAGTCTGATGTATTTTTTTTAATATATATATAACAGATTGGAAGCTTCAACAGAAATAAAGTGAAAAAAAAACAGACTGTAGTATTAAGTATAGGACTATAAGTATAGGAAGTATAGGCTCATAAGTGTAAGTGTAGGACTGTGGTTAATGTAAGAACTGGCCATTTGTGAAACCCACTCCTGGTGATTAGAGTTGGAATGAGTCAGAAACTGGGTGCCAGGACAATGAGTGCATTCGCTGTTAATTTGCTATATAATTCACCATCGTCACAAGTGCAGAAGGACACTAAAGAACCAGTTATCTCCTTCTTGTGCTGCTCGTGCTTCGACTTTTTCCTCGTTAGCCAGACCTGCAGGCTTGAGCACCATCCTGCACATTTATACACAGAGACAAAGACGTGTGTGGCCTGAAGAAGAGTCGTTTTATAACTTCATTCAGCTCTTTGTTAGAATGGAGTTCTGCTCTTACTCTGCTTTGCTCTAGTTTGTCTTTCACTTGTGATTTTGCGTCAGTGTTCAAAAAACATTGCAAGTTTTGCGTGAAGCTCGACCATCGGAGGAGGAAACTGTCCATTATCAGTTAGAGGACAGATGGTGTGTGTGTGTGAGAGTGTGTGTGCATGCATGTGCTTGCTGCGCACTGTTAGTCTCTGAACATATTTTCCTGTGTCCGTCCAGGAGACCCAGGACCCGTCTGCTGTGCTGTGGCTGGATGAGATCCAGGATGCCATTCTGAAGGCTAACCAGGACACAAAGGAGGCCTTACAGTGTAAGAGCACGCACTCGTTTCATTTTACTGGACCCATTTTGTGTAGAAGACAATGAAGCCAGCTGCCCTCAGAGTCCCTGATGGTGGGACGGTGTGAAGAGCAGCACAGGCTGATGTTTGTGTTTGTGCCTGCAGTCTCACAGTCCATCCAGGCTATCAATGAGGCGGTGGACCGTGGTGATCCAGCTCAGACCTTGGCTGCTCTGCGTAACCCTGCAGCAGGACTGTACGGCGTCACCTCTGAGTGCGCCCAGACCTACCAGGATGACCTGACCAAGGTCAAAGACGAGAAAAAGGCAGAAGGTGAGGACAGACTGCAGGGACGAGTCAGACGAGTGTACTTATCAGAGGTGGCTCAGTGGTTACTGTAATGCCGTCAGGACAGAGACAGTCGCTGGGACTGCTGATGACAGACGATTCTGATGAAACCCAGGTGCATGATGATGCAGTGATGCATCTTTTCAGCGGGTTTCACTCCTTTCAAGGTCACAGTATTTGCCATGATGAGGAAATGATGATTTGATATCCAAATTTGGTACTTTGAATGGTGGAAGGTTCCTGCACTGTGAACCTGATAGACGTGAAACCTCCTACACACATGCAGCCTTTTGCTAACCGCAGTGACCTAATTTCTCATGTGATTTCCAAAAAAAAAACCCTTAGAGATCCAGCATGTAGGATTTGGTGACATCTAGCAGTGAGGTGAAGTGAAGTGTGTAGGAGAACCTTCAGTAGCTGCAATGAAAAACATGACAGCTGCTCCCTAGAGCAGTGTTTGGTTTGTCCGTTCAGGGCTACTGTAGGAACATGGCGGGCTCTTCTGAAGAGGAGCTGCTCTCTCTGTAGATATAAAGAGCTCATTCTAAGGTAACAAATACACAGTGATTCTTCTTTCAGGTGATTATACACTAATGAAAACATACTTTTGAATATTATATCACATTTCAGTCAATATATCCGCCTAAATCCTGCATGCTGGACCTTTAAAATCATCCAATATTGTAATTAAAAATCATATTCCAAACTACGAAGGGCTTTACTTGCTGCCCTGCATTACTGAAATACATTAAGAATAGAGGAACGATGCTAATTATTGGCTGAAGTTGTTCCTCCAGCTTGCTCACTTGCATCCTGTGATACTGTTGTCCAGGTGATAATGGCAGTGAGTGGGTGAAGCACTGGGTGAAGGGAGGACACAACTACTACTACAATCTGAACACCAAGGAGGGCACCTGGGTGGAGCCCGAGGGCTTCCAACAAAACAGCACCCAGATCAACAAGGAGGAGATCCAGGTAGGCCACCTGCCCTGTGCAGCGCTGCTCGCCTGTAGCTTCTTAACGCCACATTAAACCGCTTTCATTCTCCCTGTCAGTCGGTGGTGTCTGGAGTAACCACAGCCTACAACCGAGAGCAGCTGTGGCTGGCCAATGAGACTCTCATTGCCAAGCTGCAAGCTCGATGCAGAGGATACCTGGTGAGGAATGGCCAAAAGGAGCGGCTCGACTTCCTGAAATCCCAAGACCCTGCTGTCACATGCATACAGGTGAGTCAGACGGACTGTGTACCAACCATCATCCTGAGTATGTGCATAGAAACCTCTGTCTGCCATCAGGACTCATTACTCAATGTGTTTTCCCTCAGGCCCACTGGAAAGGCTACAAACAGAGGAAGAAGTTCAACGACCGTAAGCAGTATCTGAAGGACCACAGTGAAGAGGCTGTCAAGGTACAATGATTCTGCAGCGCTGCGCTCAAACTATTATCAGCACAAGTGTCAATGCAGTAAGACTGAAGGCTTTGTTTTCGTCCTCCTCAGATCCAGGCCATGGTTCGGATGCACCAAGCTCGTAAGAAATACAAGGATCGTCTAAAGTACTTCCAAGATCACGTGAGTATCAGTCGCATAAAACCTCATTACATGAAATTAGCTGCAAATTGAGTTTTGGCCAATTTGAGAAAAGCAAGCTAAGGTGTTGTAAATTTTCTGTCACAAAAATTAGGTTTTCGAGTAAACAAATCGCACTGGTGTCTAATAGAAGCTTTAAATCACGGTGCGTAAATTTCCCCCGACACATCCGCTGACATTAACTCCGTGTCCTGTGGGGTTGGAGGGAGACAGATGGCTCACTTAGCACTCTGACACGTGTCAAGTCATTTCCACTCCGACTCACCGTGGACTCCTGCGCTGCCGTTTATAATGAAACCTGATGATCAATCAAGTGACTTCTGTTTTCTACTGCAGATCAATGATGTGGTGAAGATTCAGGCTTTCATCAGAGCCAACAAGGCCAGAGACGACTACAAGACGCTGAGTGAGTACGATCCTGACGAGTGCGGTCAAACAGACGTCTGTTGTGCTGTGAACTGGGCTCCAGTTAAGGTGGTCGCTTGACTCTCAAAATGTCCGTCCTCACACAGTCAGCGCTGACAATCCTCCGATGGCGGTGGTGAGGAAGTTCGTCCACCTGCTGGACCACAGCGACCAGGACTTCCAGGAGGAGCTGGAGCTGATGCGGCTCCGCGAAGAGGTGGTCACCAACATCCGCTCCAACCAGCAGCTGGAGAACGACCTGAACCTGATGGACATCAAGATCGGCCTGCTGGTGAAGAATAAGATCACTCTGCAGGAGGTGGTGTCCCACAGCAAGAAGCTGACCAAGAAGAACAAGGGCCAGCTGTCCAACATGATGATGATGAACAAGCAGAGGGGGGGCCTGAAGGCCCTCAGCAAGGAGAAGAGGCTCAAACTGGAAGCCTACCAGTACCTCTTCTACCTGTTACAGGTAACGTCTACAGCTCTTTGATGCTTTGTCTCTGTGATTTTTATCTGTATCTGTCTCTCAGCTAAAACAAATCATATTTTGCTGCTTATAATCTCCATTTACACCTGGTATTAAAATGGGATCTGTGTCTGGATCCGGATCATGTCTGGATCATAAACTCTGATCTTGGCTTTGGGTTTACACCTGCTGTCTCTGCTGCATTCTCGTTATCCTCATCCAGATCAGATCTCTGTCCTCCAGAGTAAAACCTGCATGTGAGTAATGTGAGGTGGAGGCAGATCAGAGTTTTGTGAGTTGAGTTACAGGAAGCTTTGTAAACTTTGTGAAACGCTCTTCTTGATTATTTGTCCCCTCTTGTAAACTCAGCCAATGTAATACATGAAGTTATTCTTACCTCTTTTTTTACAAAAAATACTCAGTGTCAGTTTGCGTCGCTGTGTTGCAGCGCCGGCCTGTAGGCGACTCTGTGATTGGATCAGTGATTTGCCATGTTAACAGCAGATCAGCTGCACAGACGAGCGCAGCCTGTTGCACAGTTATTTCTCACTGTGTATCGTTCGTTTCCTCTGTGTCTCTTTTGGCCTTCTCGCTCGCTCGCTGTCTAAGTTTGAACAACAGCCTCTTTTTTGTGTTTACTAAAAACAAATGTCAGTGTTGTGTTGTGATGGATGCCGGCACGTTGAATGGATCGCATTTACACCTACATAAGATCCAACCTGAATGTGAGCCGATCACGACACATTCACACCTTCCATTAACATGCTTCTCCTTATCTTTATCCGGATAGTGTGTCAGGATGCAGAGTGCATTTGCATTGCATTTTAATACCAGCTGTAAATGGGGTCATAGACGCTGAGCAGCATTGTCATGAAGTCGGAGATACTGGCAGCTGCAGCTCTCTTTCCACTCGATACCTCTAGCAACATTTAACCAAACTTCTGCTTCCTTTTAGACCAACCCCACGTATCTCGCCAAGCTGATCTTCCAGATGCCACAGAATAAATCCACAAAGTTCATGGACTCTGTAATCTTCACCCTGTATAACTACGCCTCCAACCAGAGAGAGGAGTACCTGCTGCTCAAGCTCTTCAAAACTGCCCTGCAGGAGGAGATCAAGTGAGAGACAGACACTGAAACTGAGCCAACAACCATTTATGAGCACAATCAGATGAGGCCTGGTTCATGAATGCACAGTGAAATGTTGCCTTTAACAACCGTCCGCAGGTCAAAGGTGGACCAGATGAAGGAGATCGTCACAGGAAACCCCACAGTCATCAAGATGGTGGTGAGTTTCCACCGAGGGGCGCGGGGACAGAACGCGCTGCGGCAGATCCTGGCACCGGTCGTCAAAGAGATCATGGATGACAAAACGCTAAACATCAAGACCGACCCGGTGGATATCTATAAGAGCTGGGTCAACCAGATGGAGACGCAGACGGGAGAGGCCAGGTGAGCTGGAGACAGCCGGAGTGGCTGCGTAGTTTACTTTGCTTTAACCACAAATGATGCACAGCGCTGCACAGAACGCAGCAAAAACAAAAAGCTTGAGAGGTTTTGATGGTCGCTCTGTTTCTCTGTCTGTCCTGTCCTCTTTCTGTCCTCCTCAACAGCAAGCTGCCGTATGACGTGACTCCAGAGCAGGCTATGTCCCACGAGGAGGTGAGGACAAGACTGGAAGCCTCCATCAAGAACATGAAGACGATCACTGACAAATTCCTGTCTGCCATCATCGTCTCGGTGGATAAAATTCCGTACGTACCTCTCACGGTGTCACTGTCCACTTGTTTACCATCAGCTGCTTCAAACCAATCATTATTATTTTTCCTCCGTCTCACCCCGCCTGTCTCACCCTGTCTGACAGATACGGGATGCGTTTCATCTCCAAGGTGCTGAAGGACACCCTCCACGAAAAGTTCCCAGACGCCACAGAGGATGAGCTGCTCAAGGTTTGTATCGCTCATTTGTATCTTTAAAGGGTCAGTTCACCCAAATCACAAAAAAAAAAAAAAAAAGAATCCCAGTCGTGGTGTCCAGTCATGCGGATCATTTCAGTCAGCTTTGACAGCACATCCCTCTGCAGGCAGATGTTTACAGTCATGCTGTGATAGAAAATCCCGTTGAAACTGGTGAACTGGCCCTTTAATCCTGGTGAGCAGGACACTCCTCTTCTCTGGCCTCCTCACTTTCTTCTCATCTTCTGCCTGCCTCTTGCTTCCCCGTTTTTTACATATATCTTTCCTTCTTTTCTTCTTCTGCTGCTGCCGCTCTTTCCACCTTGCCATCCAGCTGCAGCCTCCCTGTTGGGGTGGAGGTGTCCTCCTCCTCTCTGTCTGCTGACTTCTGGCTCTCCTCCTCTTCCTGCACAAGCTGTGTGTCCTGATGCATTCAAGAGCTTTAACAAAACCTTTAACTCTCAACTCAAGATGCCAGCAAAGATGTAATTCACAGCTCGTTTTGTGTATGACAACAAATGCAGAAGATAATTAATTAATATCTGTCTGAACAGTTCCACCTGTTGTTGAAGTTATACATGTTAATGTATTTTGCTCAGTTTATTGACTTACACTAATAAGTTTCATCCTAAATGGGCTCATAAAGCATAAAAAAACATGTCACACGTCCTGATCGTTATCGTTTTGACTTCTCAGATTGTGGGGAACCTCTTGTATTACCGCTACATGAACCCGGCCATCGTGGCGCCCGATGCCTTTGACATCATCGAGGTGTCAGCGGGGGGCCAGCTGACCACGGAGCAGCGACGAAACCTGGGCTCTGTCGCCAAGATGCTGCAGCACGCCGCCTCCAATAAGATGTTTCTGGGAGACAACGCCCACCTCAATCCCATCAATGAATATCTGAGTGCCTCCTATCAGAAGTTCAGGTCTGCTGTGAATTGTTATGAAATATGAAGCAGGTGTGTTTTGTTTAGATGTGCTGTTTAAAGCTCTGTTTCTCGGCTCCTCTGACTTTATCCTTCCTTCTTCCGTCGCAGGCGGTTCTTCCTGGCAGCGTGCGACGTGCCTTCACTGGAGGAGAAGTTCAATGTGGACCAGTACTCAGACTTGGTCACCGTCACCAAACCTGTCATCTACATCTCCATCGGAGAGATTATCAACACTCACACAGTGAGCTGGGACCCCTTTACTTTGGCTTTTTCTGCCTTAAATCACTCCCTCTGCATGCTTTCGGGTGTTTTTTAGAGGCTTTGTCTCCTGCAGTATGACGAACACGCTGTACTTCTGTCCTGTTAGCTGCTGCTGGACCATCAGGACGCCATTGCTCCAGAGCACAATGACCCCATCCATGAGCTGCTGGAGGACCTGGGCGAGGTTCCCACTGTAGAGTCGCTCATTGGTGAGTGGAGGGAGGTGGAGGTGGAGGTGGAGGTGGGGAAGGGTTTGTTTTGCCGGTGTGGTTGCAAAAGCAGGTTTGCGAGAATTAAAGTGAAAATAAGACTAAAACTGTTAAATAAAGCAACACATCTGGTGACTCACCAGGTCACAGACGAGAGCAGTTATTAACAGAGAGCACTCCGGAGAGGATCTGATTCGCTCTTCATCTCATGCAGGTGAAAATCCTCTTCCTCCTGACGACCCCAACAAAGAGCTGATGGGGAAGACTGAAGTTTCACTCACGCTCACTAACAAGTTTGACGTCCCTGGTGAGGCCAACGCTGAGATGGACGCCAAGACTCTCCTGCTCAAGTAGGCTCACACTGAAGATTCGGGGCTAATTAAACAGATTCATACGGCTGCTTCAGAACATTCAGCGGTTTCTTGAATGTCTTTTCAGCACCAAGAGGCTCATTGTGGACGTGATCAGGTTCCAGCCTGGGGAGACTCTAACTGAGATCCTGGAGTCGACAGCAAGCACAGAACAGGTCAGAAATAAGACTCAGGGCCAACAAAGCTGCTGCGCTCGCAGGCACTACTGTATGTTTCAGTGCTGCTCGTCAGTAATTATGGAAAACAAGCCAGACCTTCAGCACCAGACAGGGCTGCACGAATGCCAAAGAATTCAAGGAAAACTCATTCCAGATGTGACACTGAGGGAACAAAATGAAACATACTGTTAAAATGATACCTCAAAATTAAGGCAAATTAAATGAGGAAATGAAGTGTGACACTGAATTGATACAAGATGAAACTTTATTAATAACAACATCTTGTTTCCCCGGATGACAGGAAGCAGAGTACCAGCGGGCCATGCAGAGGAGGGCCATCAGAGACGCCAAGACTCCAGAGAAGATGAAGCAGGTCAAACCGGTGGTGGACGACAGTCTGACGCTGCAGGGCAAGAAGGACAAGATCAAGAGCAACCTGCAGAGGCTGGCGGAGCTGGGCAAGGTCGACCCCCAGAACCGCTATCAGGACCTCATCAACGACATAGCCAAGGTGGGATGACCAGACGATCCCTGGAGGTGGACAGCTGGAGCGAGCGTCTCCGCAGCGTTTCATTTAAATGTGATATTTTTGTGCATTTGTGTTACAGGACATCAGAAATCAGCGGCGGTACCGTCAGCGTCGGAAAGCCGAGCTGGTGAGACTGCAGCAGACCAACGGCGCCCTCAATTCAAAGACCAAATTTTACAATGTCCAGATTGATTCTTACAATCAGTACATCAAGGCGTGCATGGACAACCTGGCCAGCAAGGGCAAGTGAGTGGCCTTTAATTCCACCCTCTCTCATCTGTGCTTCAGTCCACTGAAACATGTTGTGAAGTGTAGCTGAACCTCTGTCAGATCTTACTCATTTCTGGCTGCATGTTTACGTCTACCTGTAAAGGTGAGTCTTAGAGATTCACAACCCATATGCACACATGATTAGACTGCAGACAGAGGCCTGGAGGGTTAGCGGGGGCCAGGGCGAGCGTTTACATCCCAGGTGGACAGCTGGAGGGACCAGTGGTCCCCCTCCCTTTAAGTCTGGAGACATCAGACAGAGGGAGGCAGCAGTCAAACATCATGAAACATCTGTGTGTACACAGAGATGTCTGGCAGTCTGAATTCTCCTCTTGTTCAGAGCACTTTCCTGAACTGTGTCACACGTGTGCAACAACCAGAAGTGGGTCAGTTGCAATGGGCAGTGGGTCACAGTGTTGATCCTCCTGCTGGTTCTGATTGTGGACTTCTAATAAGGGGCTATTTGACTCCTGGAGTGCAGAATGCAATCAAGCACAGCTGCTGACTGGTTAGATAGAAAACCTGTACTGTGGGTGCCGAGGACCAGGATCCAAACCAGCGGAGGAGAGCTCCTCCTTCCTGTAACGTGAGGTGTTCGTTGGTCAGTGGTGAATTGATCACTGATGGACAGCATGTCTTCAAAAGCTACCATCTGTCCTCTGATGATCGCTTTCCAAACACTGATGAAGAAGAATGAACCTCCTCCTCCTCCTCCTCCTCCTCCTCCTCCTCCTCCTCCTCCTCTCTCTGAACCACTACACAGGGTTATTTCTAAGAATGATGAATGAATGAAGCAGCTCGGGTTTAAAATGGTGAGACTTGAAGAGTCATTAACGCTGAGAGGTGGTCTGACATACTTGACGCTCGTCTTTCTTTCTCCGCTCAGGTTGTCAAAGAAACCAGGCGACAACAAGGCCAAGAAGAGTAAGCAGGTTTCTCAGAAGTACACGGCCTCCCGCCTCCACGAGAAGGGCGTGCTGATCGCGATAGAGGATCTGCAGCCCAACCAGTGAGTTCTGCTTTCTTCAGTGCACAAGCTGGATGTCTGCTACGCTGCTCAGCACTCTTATTCTATACCACCTTAAATATCAGAGAGTCATATCTGTCGTCATCTTAAACTGTTTATTTACTTTGTTCTAGGCGTTTCAGTTGAATTGATTTCATTGATCGGTGTCTCGTCTCTTAGTTCCTCCACATTAATGAGCCTTCCCTCCTTTTTCCTCGTCTTCTTCACAGGTTCAAGAACGTTATTTTTGAGATTTCTCCGTCAGAGGCCGTTGGAGTTTTTGATGTAAAGGCCAAGTTAATGGGCGTGCACTTGGAGACGTTACAGATAGAATATCAGGTATTACCTCTTTTTCTCCTGCAGTGAAGTCGATTGGTGCGTGTTACTGTGACGGCTGGCTGTGATCGATTGACGCCGTCTGACCTTTTGTCGGTTGTTTCTCAGGATCTCCTCCAGCTGCAGTATGAAGGCGTGGCGGTGATGAAGATCTTCGATAAGGCCACCATCAACGTCAACCTCCTCATTTTCCTGCTCAACAAGAAATTTTATGGGAAATAGAGAAAGAAAGGAAGACGGGGCCACAGACACTGATTTAAACCACAAAACCCACTTTGAGGGTTGCAGAAAGCCCTGACCCGAACCATCCCGGCTTTCCTACACATTCCCTACTGCACTTCTCTCATGTGCCTATGCAAATTCCTGTGCATTATTTTTTATTACGTGGATCACCGTATGTGCTTTACTCTTAGTGGAACACTCCATGTGCGACTCGTCTGTAACTGCAGTTAGGTCAGAGGTTTAAGAATTGTATGTTTTGCTTTAAATATTCTGAATATCCTGTGCATGGGCTTTGATTAATTATAAAAATGTACGTTTTATGTAAAG
This sequence comes from Chaetodon auriga, assembly GCF_051107435.1. Taxonomy (NCBI): domain Eukaryota; kingdom Metazoa; phylum Chordata; class Actinopteri; order Chaetodontiformes; family Chaetodontidae; genus Chaetodon; species Chaetodon auriga. The sequence continues at coordinate 30,873,823 of NC_135074.1, read as the reverse complement.
AGATCATGTTTTGTGTCTTTCTTAGCTGTTAGTTGGTTTGCTCACCTGACTGATGAAGGCACGATGAACACATCCTCTGCCAACACTGAAGCGCCAGCGTACTTTCAGCAGGACGGTAAAGGCAAGGCGACGCCGTCTCCTCTAGGATGTGCTTGTGTTTGATGTGTTGCTGCTTCAAACCGAATGGAGAGAAAAGCTGAAAGAGTTGTGGGGAGAAGAGATGCACTCCTGCCTCCCTCCTCACCATATTTTATTTTCAAAACGCTGTCGTTGAAAAATTTCTCATCTATTTTGAGCCGAATGTGATTCAGCTCTCTTTGGATTTGACCCATCTTAAACACACGCAAATATTCTGATATCTATGCAAAGAGAAGGTGGCGTCACACGCGGTGTTTGATAAGAAAAAAAAGCCATGCATATTGAGCCGTTGAACCGAAAACTTTATTTAATTTATTGCATGACGATGAATCACATTACACCACTTAAGTCCGGCCTGTGCTGGCGGTCTCTGGCTGGACGGAGCTGCTCGTGGCTGCAGCTCTGGTGCTCAGAGCCGACCTGACATGTTGCTCCTGCACACACAGCTGTGCAGATGGCCTCATTCAGAAGATTTACTGGACGTTATATTTCTTCTGGGTTGTCTATCTTTAACAGAAATCATTTTTACATCACAAAACCCGCGCAGTCGACAGGACATCATGTCTAAAACAGGATGGGATGCAGAAGTGTAAGCTTGACGTTGAATGCAGAGATTTTTTATGTCTTGTTGAAAATGATTCAACAAAGTTCTCCTTATTTATATTTTATGTTGTCAGTCTACATTATACTGTAGTCGATGTTCACAAAGCCTAAAAGAGATCATGTAAGTATTGCAGTCATTAGACGTGTGGCTCCAGTAGATGTCACTCTACACCATCCAAGGTTCAGTTAAGTCTTTGCTGAGATTGACTTATTACAAGAAGCCGTGCGTTGATGTTGATTTTGTGTCTCGTGAAGGTGCCATGATCAGAGGTTGACCCTGTTGTTTGAAATGGAGAAGGCCGTGCTCTCTGTACATTATTTTCTCTCTCACACACGTTAAATGTATTTTACCTGTTTTAGAATAAAGTTCTTCAGAGGCAATGTGCAACTGGACTCAAGTACTTCTGAGGTACTTGTACTTAACTTGAGATTTTCTATTTTATGGAACTTTATACCTCTACTACATTTCACAGGGAGATATTTTACTTTTACTCCACCACATTTGTATGACTGCTGTAATTAAAGAGGAGTTTACACAAAAAACACAGAATTACTTTGTAAAATATTGATGTTATAGATTCATAGTTAAAATCAATTCTCCCTCAACCAACACATTAAAAAAACTGCTTTCATATTAATAATCAAATATAATTTAAAAAATACATAAATGCTAAACATAACATTCACAGGAGGCATACTGCTACATAAAAAATGCTTTTCCTTTGGATAAAGTTTTATTTTGCTGGTAATTACTTGGAATTGAGTATTTCTGGTACTTTTATATGAAAGTAAAGGACCTGAATACTGTTCCACCACTGCGTGCATGTTGACAGTACTTCCTTAAAGGATTATCTGACATTAGGTTGCCTCAGAAATAAAGTTCTCCTAATGCACAAGTGGCTTTTTAACATGTCTGGAATAAATCACCTTCTACTTAATTGACTCAAATGGGATTAAACCCACTTTCACTTGACTTGCTCCGCAGTAGAGCTGGCAGGGCTTCGACATCAGATCCAGGATTTGATCTGAACCCGGACCGTCTGTTGTAATGATTCAAGCTCCTAGCATTAACTTCCCAAAGATATCGATAATAACAGTGATTAGTGAATCCCACAGAGGCGGGACGGTGCGCGCAGTTTGTCGCCGCCCTGTGGACGTGGCCGGTACTGACGGTGTTTAACGAGGCAATGTTTTTCTCGCAGCAGTGTGAGGATAACAAGCCAGCGGATCTGAGTTGCGGTTACAAACCCTGTCAGCCGACGGCTAACCAGCCGAAAACATTTGAAGTAGTTTCTCAGAAGAATTCTGGTTTGGCAGCGACGAAGAAAGCAGCTTTCCTGTCGGCGGTGTTTGTTTATCTTCACGGAGCCGTCGGGCTGGAGTTTGTCTGAAATCTCTCTGCTGTCCGTGGATTAAGACTCGACTCTGAAGCGCTGTGATATCAGTTTAAGTGTGAAATTGTGGATTATGCGCCCGCACCGCGTGTGAATCTTTACGTTTTGGAGGTTGCTTGTTCACCCAGTTCGTGTTTAACATAAAGTCGAAATTCAGTGAAGTCCGGACGGGACCCAGCGGACACTTGTTGAAATACAATTTACCGAGCAAACCTTTGCCCAACTGCTCGTGAGCTCTGCTAACGTCAGTAGCGACATTTAGCTAACGAGGCTAACAACTTTCTCTGACACCAGCGCTGAATCTTTTGGTACAAACTGCTTGTAATACGCGTCTGTTGGATGTTGACCGAGTGTCGACAAGTTGGCAAAGTGCGTTTGCCAAAATCGTTGAGATGGCACTGACAGCGGCTTAGCTAACTCGGCTAGCTGCAGCTGTAAACTCGGCTCCCCGTTCACCTCCAACGTTATGTTAGCAATGACAGCTAACGTTATGTTAACGTTAGATTCACACAAGTGGTTCGCTGAAAATGTGTCAATATGAAGTTATATTTTACCGTTAACTTCTTGTAATCGACTCACAATTCTTTTAGAAAGTTTTTAGAGTTAACTTGCAAACAGATAACTTACAAAGGCTTTCATATCTCTGCTCTTTAGGCATACGAAGACAACTTTTATTAACGAGCGCTTCAACGTTAGCTTAGCTACGTTAGCCACTAGCTCGGCTTACAGTAACCTATCAGTTGGTTCTGCAGCCTGCAGAGTTGACTGAATTAACTTTGGCCAACCCGAATGTGTGCTATGCTTTTAAAACACTGATGGATTCACTGCACTGCTTATTGGTGGACTTTGAAAAATAGACTCTCGGCACCGTCTTCCACTTTTTCCAAGTAGCTGAAGTTGTAAAACTGCGGCCCGCACGATGTCCGGCTCCCCGGGCACAGGTGGCTCCAACCCCAGGAAGTTCAGCGAGAAGATCGCGCTGCACAACCAGAAGCAAGCAGAGGAGACGCGGGCCTTTGAACAGCTGATGACAGACCTCACTGTTTCAAGGGTAAATGCACTTCATGTTCAGCTCATTGTATTTTTATCAGCGGTCTATTGCACGAGTGCGTTCATGGTAATCAGGGACAAAGCTCCGTCTTTGACACAGCCTGCCTGTCTGACTTCATCTGCTGACTGAGATTTCTGGTATTCAACCAGAACTTCTGGTTTCTCTTCATGCATGCATTCAGCGGTGGCAAACCCTATTTGCTGCAATCATAAGTTGGTCGGTATAAAAACAAAACAAACAATGAAGAACCAAACCCTGAGCTTGCAAAAGCCAAGAACGTGTAAACACTGTTTTACAAATCTGACCAGCTGGGGTGCACATTTTTACTTAAACCGCACAAACCGTTTTTTTTTTTCTTTTTGATTGCAATCAGCAGTGAAACAGGAACCAGAGGAAGCCCGTTAAGATACAATATGCATGTCTTTTGTGCTTTGCATCTGACGAGGATGCTTAAAAGTTTGGGTGTATCAGTCGCATTCAGTCATATTTGTCTTGAGCAGTGCTCCTGTTTGCAGGACAGGTGCTCAGGTGTTTCTAAAGTCTTGGTTTAGTGAAGCTAAATGAATCAAAGTGTGCTTTAAGTGTCTAACTTACTGAAACTTTCAGACTTAAGCCTGAAACAAAGAGTTTGACTCGTGTTTTTAGAGTTGTTTCTCAGCAGCACGCTGTGCATCACAGCTTCAGGTGACCTGCTTTGTCCGACCAGCTGTCCGCAACTCAAAGATGTCATGATTGTGATGATTAAAACTGAAAAACGCACCAGATGCTCCAGTTAAAGAGGTTGGAGCTAGAGAATATAATTTCTCATTTCAAGCCAAAAATGGTTAAAAAATAGCCAAATATTCTCTGCTTACAGCCTCTCAAATGTTCGTATTTGCTGCTCTTCTTTGCCAATTATCATTGTAGATAAATAAAGGTGTCACCTCGGGCACCGAGGACTCATGGTGGAGAATCAAGCAAATAATCATCAGTTGCAGTCCTGAAGTCAATAAGGATTGATATTCAGCTAAAAGATACATTATGTCTGGAAAAAATAAAAATATGGCCTGTGGTGTTGAGAAAGAGCTGGTGAGACTAAAGTTTAAGGATTGAAGAGTATTAGTGTCGTTTAGAGCGTCTAACTGTACTGATCTGAGGTCAGATTTGCGGCACGGTTTGCTGTTTAATTCTTGAAGACATGTCTTCATGTCTCCAGTTGCCTTTTACTCAGTGCTCGAGACATCCTTTGGATGGGTTCAGAATAGACAAAGATCATTTTATCTTAATTAGTCACATGCTTTTTTTTGTGTGTGTTGTTTTTTTTCCCTCCATCTCATGGTAATTTCAAGGGTCTGCTGTACTATACACATTCCAAGTAGTATAAATAGTGACCCCCGAGAGGACGTACAGTAAAGGCCCTTTTCACGTTACTCTCATACCATTGGTTCACAATGTGCCCTTTCTCTGAGAGGGAGAGTCCTGAATGGCCGGTCAAAGAGGATGTGGTTTTGAGGCGACACTGAATGAAGTTTGCCATAAGGTATGAACTGCCGATGACCCCTGTGAGACAGACAAGCCCAGTCAGCGAGCCCGAGGCTGGCCGGGGCACAGGACGCACTGCCAGCAAACAGCTGGAATTAGAAGACGCTGCTTCAACGTTTACACCAGTGACCAAAGGACTGAATATAAACCCACCGAGGGGCTCTGAAGAGCTGTGCGGGTACCTGAGTGCACTCACAGTCCAGCCTGTCCACAGCTGTTCTGCTGGAAGGACCTGAGACGAACATGTTAACATGTGTCCAGTCTGCATGTTTGATGCTTAGATATTAGACTTTTTTTAACCATAGTGTCTTTAGTATGTTCGTCTTTCTGACCCTCTGCTTTGGCAGCCGCGACAGCTGCTGTCTGACATTCAGTTATCAGTTAAACTTCAGTTATCACACATTTAAATTGACGTTTTGGGTCCCCGCCATGTCATATTTGAAGCTATAAAGTGTGACTCCTCTGAACCAGATTTGGGTGTTTTCTCAGAATTTTAGACGCTTTGTTGTGGAAGTTTTCGTCTTTCAGGTGCAGAGGGAAGCTCAGGCGTCCTCAGCAGGACAGAAACAGTTGTTCAGTTGTTGGAACTATTTTTTGTTGATGAATTGAAATGATGAAAAGTTTGTTGTAGGCAGCCAAGATGGATGCACTCACTGCTGAATGAATGAACAGAGCGTGCCGCGGTTAACGCCACAGTTAGTTCACATAAGCTGACAAATGTTGCACCAGAGGACGAAGCTCTGAATCATCCTGATATCTTCTCATACTCAGTCTCTTTGAGAGGTCTCTGTCCGCTCTCTGTAAATCTATTGATAAAATCAAATAAGGTCAGTCTTTGAGATTCAAATGTTGCCCTTTGAGCAGTCTAAGGAAGACCTGCCCCTCTGATTTGCCTATTCCTGATCACAGGTGTTGATTGGCTCTGTTTACCTTACCTTGGCAGAACAAGCCGCCTTCTGTTTTCTGCCGGGTAATCGTCGTGACATCTCTTGGTACGGTGCCTGTTTGGAGGCCCGGCCACCCATTTCCTAGAATGTGTCCCATAAAACTCAAATATTGCTGAATTTTTATCATTTATTTTGGATGCGTTCGTACATCACGTCTGTGTTCCAGTCAATGAGCAGAGCGTTTGGTTCGGCACTCAGGCCTAAACGTACTCAGTAGCTGTAATGTGTGACAGTTGTTTCGACAGTGGAGTATCTGATTGCATCACTATCTGACTTTACAACACATGAATTTTGTACATCCTAGCTTGCTGTGAATGCTTTGAAGTGGCATAAACAGACAGAGATTTTAAGAGCACTGAAAATTGGGGAAAGAAGAGCATGAACAAGTAGAAGCAAAGGAACCAGAGTTCAGATCTCTGGCTTCATGTCTCTTATGAGAAAAGCCTGACTCTGATCACGCATTGTCATTGAACATGTATGCTCTTCATGTGTCCAGAATTCACAAACCCTGACAGTTTGTTTGTGTTTGTCGCCCTTTTGACTGACAGGTGCAGTTTCAGAAGATCCAGCAGCTTCGTCTGTCTCAGACACGGGCGCCCTACTATGGAGGCTCTCTGCCTAACGTCAATCAGATCGGCAACACCAGCGTTGAATTTCAGGTGGGATCTCATCACAGTCGAAATATACAGCAGCAAAGGAGACGTTTTAGACGGCTTCAGCAGCTATGAAGTCCTGGACAACTTCCAGTTTCATCTAATGCGAAATTCCAAACTCACTTCAGTAGAATTTGTTTTGGTCAAAGCAAAATGTCTGTGTGGGAAACCAGCCCTTTCGGTTTATTCCAGGGTTTCTGCAGTGAATCACACTCTGAGATACAGTCAATCCACCGGTGAACGCGCTCGTGTGTCCAGACAGAAAGCACGCAAACGTTTCGCTCAACTTTTTCAACTCCCATGGACACGTCTGTGCGTCAGTTTGTGCCGTCCAGTGTGATTTCATGTCTTTTCATTGATGCGTTTGCAGTCATCGCTACTAAAATTTGCTTTGCATTTTGTCTGACCATGCAACTTGATTCGGCCGGGCGTGGCTGCAGCGTGTCTGGCACAAACGCTGCCACCTGAGCGGATTGCAGTCATTGTAGACGATGCTTATGATTCCACTCTGATTTCAGAAGCAACTCTTCGCTCTCCTCTGCTGAAAATCCAGGACTAGTCTGTTTTTGATGGACGCTGCGTCAAGCTGCACAGAGCAGGGCAGGAAGTCAGACACAGGAACAGCATAGAGCATCGGGGAAATTTTCAAAATAAAACTTTATGCTGTCTCTCGATTGTATATCCAATCAAAGTAGTCAAAGACAAAGAAAACATTTAACTGTGCAGCCTACTTTCGCAAAACCAAGCAAGAAACACCAAGTCAACAAAATCTGGTAGACAAAAGGCTCCATTTCCAAAATGTTCCTGGTGGGATATGAAGCCGGAAACAAAACTATGATGGCCCACTTCCATGCGGCAAACACTGAGCCACGTTCAGCTTTTTTGGCCGGATGACCCTGCTGAGGTTTTTTTGATGAAGCTGCATCGGCAGCACAGCAGTGCCATTGAAATGCATGAGGAGGTGGCATTTTTCCACATAGTGTCAGTGTGAGCGCAGCCTGGTAGATTTACTGCTGTAATTCAGTGGACTTTGTTTTGTGTGAATGTGCTTTAATGCTTTCTTTTAAGCAAAAGGGTGTTTTCTTTAAAACCCTGCAGTCAAGCACATTCAAGGTCTTGTTCTCATTGAGGGGTTTTTCAAGGCCCAATCACATCATCCCCCGTCCTCATGCTGTCTAGTCCAGTGGTTCCCAAACTTCTTTAGACCCCTTCTTTAGACATATTAACAGTTCTGGATGTAATATCATTATTGCATTAATTATCCAGTTCTTGTTGCATTAAGGCTCATTCTCAGTCATTTAGATTAAAAGCCAACAGATGCTCTGCCAATGCAGATAAATAATTAACTTAAACAGTGTGTGTGTGATAAATATGCTAATATGTTGAAAGTATTTCAGCTTATGTTTAAGGTGCACATGGGAAAAAATAACAAAATAAGAAAAGGTTGCAGGGATTTTAATGGGACATGTGAGGCTGCTGTTGGAGCGCTCTCTGATGTGGGAAGAGAGACCACAACCCACAGGTCTGACTTCAGAGGCAGGCGCCCTCCAGTCTTAGTTTCATGTGTGCCGGGATGAGAGAGCCAGATCACACATGTGACGCTGTGAATGCACAACACCACAGTGAATACGTCGGACGAGCAGACAAAACCTGCCCGTTAAGCCGTTAGCCAAGCAGCACTGAGTCTGATTTTAACTTTTAGCACCCTCGACTCGTCCGTTTGGGAGCCACTGGTCTGTTCTGACTGCAAAAACAGCAAAACGCTGTAGTGGACTTTGAAAAGTGCAAACAAGCTTCTCCTGAGAGCGTTAAATAATTAAGTGCTGACTGGAGAAAGTATGGAATACAAGATCAGTGGTGTAGTTCTCAGCTCTCCTCGAAGCAGTGCAGCGCTGCATGCGATCCAGCAGTATCTGTGTCAGCTCTCTGAGGAGTGGGCTGTGCTGGGATACGCAGGGTCCAGGTGAAAGTGCCCTTGTTACTCGGAAGAATGGCCCTTTGAGGTAGAGCAGTAACTGCAACAGTGTGGCCAGCTCCAGAAATCAATCCCCACATGGAGGAGAAATGAAATCCGTTCAGCGTCTCCTCTGGGAGCAAAACTCCTCTTCTAGATTCTGTTTGATGAGAACTCTTTTTTTGGCCTTAATCAAATTAAACCAATGCCTTAATGTGCGTAATTCTTCCCTCTGCATGCTGTTCACTCTGACTTATCTGAGCTCTTTTGAAGTGACTGTGTTTGAGTGTCAAATCCAACCCGATGCATTAGATTGTATTTATGTTTTATTCCAAGTTTCATTGTGCTGGTTGTTTTCTGTTTGTTGTTATTGGCATAAGAGTGCATTTTGTCTTGAACATTCATTTTGTTGCTCTGATGTATTAATGTGACTTTCAAATGTGTCATTTTTGTTGAAAGTATTTTTCAGTTAAACCCACAACAGTACAGTACTGCGCAGGTCATGCACCTTTGTGTGTCGTATTAGAGTAAAATGAGTATATTTAATTGCTCCTTTGTGTCTGGAGTGTTTATCAGCGGTCCAGCTGAGAGCCATCATGACCTAGAAAAACATGTGAAACTTAGCTCTCCTCACGTCCTACAATAGCCAGTTTCCAAACAGTTTTCGTAAAATGGCACACTGGTTTAGAAAATACTGGCGCTTCAGACTTCAGTTGACACAGTTGAGGCATGATTACAAATGAAATATAGTTTTGTTTTGTGCATCCAGATACAGCTTCAGTTTGACTGACGTGACACTTTGGCAGAGGGATTCCTCTCTTTCTGCCATCCTGCAGGAAACTTCAGTGTTGTAAGTCTGATGTGTCTTTCTCAGGGCGGCTTTCCATCAGGGTTGGACTCCGTCAGAGGGACCCGCCACCACGGACTGGTCGAGAGGGTCCACAGGGACCGCAACCGCATCAACTCTCCCCACCGCCGACCCATCGACAAACACGGACGGCAGATATCCTTCCCAGCCTAAATCATTGACAGTAGGAGATCTCCAGTGATGTGGAAGTGTTGTGGCTTCCAGGTGGTTGCTCTTCATTGTTGTTGTTGTTGTTGTTGTTGTTGTTGTTGTTGTTGTTGTGGTGTGCGTGTGTTTTAATGGTAGTTTGTGTTTGTGCTGTGGTTTCAAGCGTGACGACACTTAGCAGTGTAGGCAGCTGTTTTGTAGCCTCAGGAAGAGAATTAGTCATTATGCTAATTTGAAATGTGACGCAGAGACAGTGCGCTTTACTTATGCCTAATGGACATTGACAGTCAGATTCTCAGCACTGAGCTTGTGTATCCACGCGTGTGTTTTCTATTAAGTGTAGCAGCAGATGTGATTTTTATGAGGAAGCTGCAGGAGAGTCTAATTGTTGTAAATGTGACAGTACAGAGAATGAGGAACAGAGGAGTGAGTGTTTGCACTTAAACTTTCAGCTACACACTTTCAAATCCATTTTCCCAGAGTTTCCTTAGTGTTGAACTGAGAAAGAGCAGAAAAATGTGTTTGTTTCTGCTGCATCCTGCAGCTATTTTGGTTACAAATTCCACCGTCTGTAGTCATGTAATTCTGACTTTTTAAGTTTCATTATTCAGATTTTGTGGACCAGTGGACAGGACCTGCTGGGTCCAGTATGACAAACCATTTAGGAGTTGGGAAAGGGTGTGGTTAAAGGGTGAGGGTGGGGCCAACACACCAGTGAAAAAGACACTGGTGATGGTGTGGGCCTTTTTGTTGTAGGCCACTCCCACTGCCACACCCTCTGCTATGAACAGTTAATCAGCTGTCCTTCGTCTCGTAACCGACCTTTCCTCAAAATCAAAATCTTATGTATAGATTTCCGCTTGTGTACTTTCTTGCGATAGGCCTCTCCCATTGCCATGCTCACTTTTAGCCAACACACACACACACACACACACACACACACACACACACACACACACACACACACAGTGGACACACCAAATTTGAGCGTCCTTGGGCAAAAACTGTGGCCGTCAACCCACAGAGTGATCCATAGAGCTGCTGGTCGCAGATAGTATAAAAAGTTCTTTATGGATAGTTTGTAATGAGCTAGTTTATAGTAAAGAGATACTTAATTTCCTCATCTGCATTCACACCCAACATGTCGTTTTTGCATGAAACGCCACTTTAGCCCACTGATCCATCAGTACGCCTCCACCTCGGAGTGTTTTCGGTAGCGGATCTGTTTATTTCCTGCCTCGGGATGGAGATGATTCAGTGACCCGTCACGATGGTGTGTGATAGCTGCAGGGGAGTTTGTCCTGTGTCTCAGCATGTGATGTCATACCGGTGTGTGTTTCTGTGGAGAACCACAGAATGTGTGAATAACGTAGTGGTCATTAGGATGTATGCAGCATGAAAGTATTCCACTAATCTACAGCAGTTTTTCTTGTATTGTCAGGACAGTGTGGCATCATGGCTGGAGAGTCATGTATGTTTTTTGTATGTGGACAAGGTTAATGTTTATAGTAGACGGTGGAGATGTACGTTAAGGTGGAAGAAAGAAATTCTACCATAAGTCTAAACATACCGTTTCAGAGGGTTTCTGTAATTCAGATGAATTTCCTTGTTTATTGTGAGCATGTGTTGTACTGTCGAACACGCTGTAATGTATATAACCTGGGTGGAGGCACTCCTATAAAAGAAGCACTTGACCTATTTGGTGGGTGGTGTTGGTTCCCCATGTGTGCATACTGTGCATGCGTGGAGTCGCTGTGGTCAACATGGTGCAAAGGTCACTGGTGAAAGAGATTGTTGGTGTTGCTGCCAAAATAGACAAAACTGTCCATCTCCAAGTGCTTTTCATGTGTCAGGCTAGAAATCTCAGCGGGAGGAGTCATGAGCAGTCAAGTCAGACCCTAATTCTGTTCATGTCTTTATATTATTTGAGAATTGAGTGCTTTTGGTAAAGCGGGTTTGTGTGTCACAGAGAGGGGAAGACGTCATGGTAGTAAAACAGCCTGACTCAGAGCCCAAAGCCCCAACAAGACCCGGAGAGGTCAAGTCTGTAGGTCACGAGGGACGGCTCTTGGTCTTAACCTTTCCTGTTCCATCCAGACCCAGACTGTTTTTTCTTCTGTGTATTTGCTTACAGTTTCTTTCATTTTAATTTTTTTCCCTGTGCTGCTCGGATGCTCTGGCTCCATGCTGTGAATGGAGAAGTTACTGCAGCCGACCACCAACTCATGCAGCTGACCGTACCATTTGATCAGGCCTACATGAAACAAGTTTGAGATACTTTGAAAATTGGTCAAAATACTTCTTGGATGATCGCAGCTCTGCACTGATGTAGATAAAAGAGCAGTGTCAGTGTTCAGGTCTTGATTTCATGCATCCTGTATTTGTGAATGAGGATTATTGATCTTATCTCAGCAGTGGTCCTGACACTGAAACTCCACAGCCACTGTATGGAATGAGGATCTAATTCCACGCTTCTTATTCTCATTCCAAACTATAAATACTGACTTCAGGGCTGCCCAGTGAAAACAGTGTGAGTCTGTGTTGATGCTGCGACGCCTGTAGAGAAATTTGTGTGGAAACCAGGATACTGTAAATGTCTCTTTTTGGGACCGCGGATGATATTTAGCCACATGCCCACCTCGTAAACACTTTCCCCTTTTCTCCACTTTTACAAAACTACTGATATCTGTGCAATGCATGATTCAGAACAGCATGTTTTTGTGTTATTATAGATGCATCGAACTGCCAAATTGGCCATATCACCAAAATAATGGCCGCTGCAGATGAGAGCATCATGTTTTAAATGATGATAACGTGTGCCGCGGTTTGTGGCTCTCTTATCCAATCACACTGCCATATTTTCAAAATAGAAAAGTGGTCATATCCCTACAGTCACTGCTTGTCTGTGTGTGTGTGTGTGTGTGTGTGTGTGTGTGTGTGTGTGTGTGTGTGTGTATATATATATATATATAGTTTCTACGTACTGGACACACACCCTAAGCGTGACATCTGTAGTTTGGGGTTGACTCCGCTATTGTAGCTGTTGTAGCACATGAACCGGTCAAATAACCAGTTTGACAACATTGTTCCCTTCCCTCGTCTGTGTCTGGAGAAACCACAACAGTGTCCTTTCCGCTCAGTTGTGTGTGGGTATATTTGAAAAGGGGCTTATCCCATGTTTTGTGTGAGGGGTGATGAGCGATAGCCGGACTCCGCGCTCTCTAAATCTGCCTCACTGCTGATAATAATTTGTCCAAGGCCGAAACAGATGCTGTTTAGAGCAGTGGTCGGCCTTGTGCGACGTCAAATCTCTGCTTTAATTTGTTTTTGTTGACCGGTCACCATTTTGAACACCCCTCTCCAAACAACTCTGCAGACAGGAGGCAGATTGTAGAGCAGAGGAGCTGGACCTGCAAACGCTGGAGGAGCGTCAGCGAGACGAAAGTCCTGCCCGTCCTCAGACAATGCCAGGAACTGCCTCTGCATTCAGTAGTAAATCAAATAATGCTGTCATTGTTCATTAAGTGTTTGAAAAAGGCAGATCTATTGTTCACACTCGTCTTTCGCTGCAGTGCTCACAGTACGAATGCTGTTTTCTCTCTTTGAACGTGTTTAACTGTTATCCTCAAAGATTTCATGTCATGCATTGAGCTCAGAGCCGTAGTTAGAGCTCGTCCCTGTTTCCTTTTTCAATAAAGAAGTCAGGCTGAAGTAGACTGCTTATGTCATGCAGCGTTTAGTGTAACAGTGATGTTTCTGTGTTTGTGCCAATACTTTCCTTAACCAAAAGCTACATAGAGAGCTCTCCATATGGAGCAGTGTACCTGTCCCCACCTCTGGACAACAACTGGAGAAGGTGAGTAGCACATCTGTTGATTGCTGGCAGAATGGTTATTGCCTTCTCTTCTTCCTCTAACTGGATTATTTTACAACAGGAACTGTTTCCTCTTGCCAGCCTGTTTCCTGTATCAAGCTTCTTTGTACCTCCTGTTACAGTCTTTCTGTTTCCAGCCACACAAATCAGAAATGTATGTGATCAGTGGGTCAGAACTGAGGGAGGGTCGGCGGGTGGAGGGTGGAGGGTGGAGTTATTGGCCTTCATTGTTTCTGCACAAATGTTTCAAGTGTTGAGATGCTGTGTTCGCCCTTGGAAGGCTGCGTTTACCTAAAGGTGTTTGACAGGTAGCCTTTTGCTTTAAAGGTCATGCCCAACAGCTGTCGTCCTGCTGTTTAGGGATTTCGTGTTTTCACAGAGCCACAGCCCTGTGGTGCTCGTCTCCGACTTAGCAGAAATTCAACCGCAGTACCTGCTGGAAAACAGTGCCACACAAGCTGACCTTGATGTGAGCTGCAAGATCCCTTTTTCCAGCTCTGGTCGTGCCCACGTAGAGCAGTCAGTGTATTGGTCGACAGCTTTTCCTCAGCGTTCACAAGGGAGTGAATTATGGCCCTGTGATAAAAAGCTCAGCCAAGCTCCTCCCCGCTCGCTCCCCTTCGCTCTCGCTCTGTCTCCACACTTGTGTTTTATATGCTGGCTTGGCCGGCCGCCAATCACCCTGCCTCGTCTTCTCGCACAGCGCTGACACAGACCTTCGCCAGGCTCCGTGTTGAGCGTACTATAACAGCCTGTACTGTAGAAGTGAATAAGGCCCACGCCCTCTCGTCATTGTTGACGGCACAAAACAGGTTGGCTGACAAACGTCCTCACGGAGCAGCCAGACGTCAGTGTTCTCAGAGTGGGTGTGTTTGTGGGAGAGCCATGTGGCACAAAGCACCGAAGGCAGACTCACATTTCATTTTACGCGGCACTACTTTGTTCCAGACGGTTCCTCAATGAAAGATTGTGCATCATGTGGTCTGAGCTTCAGTTATGAGTATGAGAAGTGTGACGGCTATTTTCATTTGAAGTGGCAACAGACAAAAAAGTTTCTGTGCTGTATCTTATCTTGATGAATTGCACGGCCATAGAATAATCACACCATGTGCGTTTAGAGTGGCCGTACTTTCACTGTGCAGGTGTGTCTGCCACCAGGTACGATCTCCAGCTGGCACCGTTTCTGTCTGCTTTCATGAGTCCATTATGGACCAAATGAATGAATGAAGTCACTCTTCTTCTGCTAATGTTCACTCCTCTCTGACACCAGCCTCTGTAGCAGTCACTTGTTTGTGCAAAGCAACACTACGCTGTTATTACTCTACTTAAAACTATGGTAATTTCACTTTTCCTCTCCAGTGAACATGCTTCTTTCTTCTCTTGTGTTTCCACCATGGTGTTGATCATTTCCTCACAGAAATTTGGAATCAGATGCAGTGAGTCTTGTGTTGTGGGTGGTTGCTGGGCTCTGAGGAAAACAGAAAGTGATCCGCTTGTCTTTGCGACGGCAGCATCGACAGCGGTGCCCCGTGGAAACGCTACAAGGGTTGAAAAGTTGTCTGTTTCCATTTGAATTAAATAATTACACCAAGACGCATGCAGGCTTGGCTAGCAGGCCGTTCATTCATACTCTGCATGGAGTGAATCACTCTGTGGCATAAACCTGTTTGTTTTAGGCTGTAAACTGATGCACTGCAGCAGTTTATGACAAATCATTTTCCATTGATTGCCTTACATGGTCTCTGTGGACACAGCAGTGGTGTTTTTAATTGTAGCTGTTAAATCACAAAGTCCCCGTTTTGGGGATTGTTAAAAAACAAAGGTTACATAAATGCAAGTATTTCCATGTAACCTTGTGAGATGGCACGCGGTTTATCCCTGCTGTATTCTGCTCATGCTCGTCCCTGCCTTTGACTCTTTCTTCTCTTCCTCCATTCCCCACCAGTAGTTCTGTATATGTGATTGGCATCAGCTCTGTCAAGTCTCTGCAGGCCAGGCCTGCTCTCCTGCTCCAACCTGCAGCAGATTGTTGTCACAGTGTGTAACAGGGATAAACTTCCCCCTCAGCAGTGGATTTTGGCCCACTTCACTGTCACGGGCTGAGATAAGTTTCCCCTTTGTACTGGCCTAAGCTGACTGTGTCCAAAAGCTTGGAGAGCACTCAAACCCATCTGCTTCATGTCCACGTATCCACTTGCCATAACATTTGACCGTATGCGTTGACCATATTTAAGTTAGGGTGTGACCAGCTCACAACAATTTGATCTCAATCTTTCATGCACATCTTTTTTCTAAAGGTTCATCCAAGACAAACATCGGTGCTCCTGCCTTCTTGCTCTCATTTCTAGTAGCTCACTGTGCTCCTGCTATGTAAAATAGCTGGCTAGTCCTCCCTCCTGAAACGTTGCCTATCGGGATCTGGCAGGATGTCATGAATGAATTAGACTTTTATGATTCTCGGTTGATTTACAGACTCTGGTTTTCACAGAGCGTGTGGAAGAGTAAAATGTAAAAAAAGGATGGAGATGGATGTTACATAGAAGTAGAGGGAGAGAAAATGTCTTAATTGAGGTAAAACTTGAGATGCGTGCAGCAGGCAGGTTCCTCGTTGGCTGAAAATCAAACCAAAAAGCTCGTGCAGACGAGAACTTCACCTCTCTAACAGCCACTACAGCTGTAGAGAGCAAGCTCACAAAGAAAAACAATCCAGGATTTCCCCTTGAGAACTGGACAGTGTTGCTGCACCATCACACAGTTATGCATATTCTCATGTCATTTTTGCATTGAAAAATATGTCAGCATTATTATTTTATCAACTTCTTGGACCCTGGAGCAAAATTGCACCACTTGCTGGGGTCATATTGAAGACAGATGTTTCCATTGCTTCCTTGGAATTTCACAAATTTTATCATGATTAATATCATTTCAACAGCATTATTGCACAAGAGTGCTTGTCCTGTCAGCTGTGTATGTGGCCAGAATGGATGAACAGTACAAAAACATGCTTTTTCACAATCAGTGTTGTGTTTAAGTAAAGAACTAACATGCTGTTGGAGGGGAAATGGGAGTCTGGCCCGACGTCTAGTCAGATGAAGGAGGCTCGTCTTCCAGTAGCCTGTTGGGAAATCCCATTGAAGAAAACCGTCATTTGTTGCACTGTTGTCAATGCACTGATTTAAAAAAGTTAAAACCATTTTCCTTTCGTCTAAAGAACAGATCAGTGCCTCAGCCTACTATCTGTCCACCGTAATGGTCTCAGGCTCTTGTGTTGTTGCAGTGAGAGGCAGATTCCCTGCTTGACCGTCTCAGGGGAGAGTGGGGCGGTAAGTGTTTACAACGCCAACCACATCTGCACTGCATTAGCGCCAGTCAGCTCTGGAGAAGAGCCACAGAGCTCTTTAACTGTTTCGGTGCTTTAACCAACGCAGCAGCGATCTGTCTGCTGCACGCCCACCCTGACGGCCGAGGACAAGGCGACAGGGGGGACATGCAGGAAGCATGCATGCTGTGAAACACATTACATTTTTACGGCGGCGTGACACATGCCAAGCTTCCCAGCCTCTTTTAGATCAAGACTCGGAGGCAGTGGGCCAGTGCTAAGGGATCGTCCGGCATGACAGAAATGCAGGGGAACAGAGCTGTTCACATAGCCTTTAACCGCTCCGTGACCAGCAGTCTGGCCAACTGATTTTATCATCTCTCTGAATTTGGTGAAGCTGTTTTTTTCCCTCTCACTCTAAGTAGTGATTTCCCAACTTAGTCCATCTGTTATGAGTCAGGCCATGATTTCTTACATCCACCATCTGTCCTATAGAGTTTACTCAAAGTGTAGTGCTTGTTTGGAAATGTGGCGTGTCAAAGAATATTACTGTATGGGAAGAGGATTCGTTCTCGGGGATTGGTTCCTGGGGTCATCAGGCATCGGACCTGAGTACAGCCCTGGATGCGTCCCTTCGGAGACCATCTGTTTCGGGGTCAGAGCCTCGATCCAGTCCCACGCCCTTCTCCTCCTCCATTCACCCTTCTTTGGCCTGCTATTCCTGTACCAGCCTCTCTCGGGATGAAATCTCAGACCAGGCTCCCTGCAGATTGCTCTGTAGAAAGGCCCTCCAGAGGAGAGATCTTAAAATGTCTTCTTTGGAAGATGTGCTGTGATGATTCTCGAGGGCTTTTATCCTCCGTCTCGGTGGTCCGATGGCTGCGCTCCTATAAAGAAGGCCAGTGTTTCTGCTCGTAAACACCAACCTCTGTCTCACCCTGAAATCACCTCACAAACTCGGTGCCCTTAGAAATCAGGGACTCCAAGACTCCAAGGTGGCATCAGCAAACAAAAACAAAACCAACATGTCGTCATGTCAGACAGATATTTGTTGTTGGATGGGTTTGGTGCCAGAGCTCATCTGCATTCCACAGCCTACATCATGAATCTAAATATAAATATAAGCTACTACACCCAACAGTGACGAGCTCAGAGTCTAAACCAGGTGAGGTGACACACATGGGGCTGTTGTAGTTTGTATACTTTGTTTTTACGCTGCTCATCGAGTGTCACAGTGCATGATGGGACACTGCTGTGTCAGAGGTGGCCGCCTGTAGGATGTTAGGAGACCTACAGGCTTGTTGCATCATCGCTTTGAAAGCCTCCCTAAAAGCCTTGTTTTTGGTGTGAGCAGTTTCTCTGAAAGCGAAACTGTTAAACTTTTACTGATCAACAGCAGGTGTGGCCAGAAGTACCAATGATCATCAGCTCCCAGTCACACCACACCAAAACGGTGCTTCTTTCAAGTCCTTCTATGCTTAATAACTACAAACTTGAACTGAACCTGAGGGGTAATTAAAGGCGACACGATACATTCTCAAATGCACAAAGAGTGGGACGAAGGGGCCCCCTAGCTGGTTAACCGGTCCTGTTACCCAGCATTCCTGCCAGTCATAAAAACCTTGTACTCACCAAGTTAATTACTGAGACTGCAGTAACATCACAGAAGTATCTCAAGAGATGAAAACCCTGCGCTCAGCTGCCGTCATTGGTTTCGGTGATCTGGCTCAGCCGTCTGCCTTTTTACGACCTGTCTGATTATCTGACCTCTTGTGTGTCTTCACCGTCTGACTTTATCCCAGAGATGTCACTGTGTTCCCAGATCTCAGCAGCTGTTTTGAGGACAGTGCTATCCTAACCAAAAGAATTGATAACCAAAGCTATGAAATAAGACCCCAAGTTGTAATAAACTGGATTTGTTTTTAAACCTAAGAGCCATAATAGTTTTTGGTGAAGAAACCACCATGTTGTTCTTTAATTTAAGCTGAAAAGCCAGAAAACTTCCCACATTTCTACAAATGTTCTGGTGAGCAAGCATGACCGCCGGCATGGCTGAAAGGAAGGGTGGCCCAGCACGGATAGGACATTCGTGTCCTTCTGTGGACCATTTGTATTTTTAGAAGACGAGTCGTACCAGTTGAAAAAAGCAGTGGTTGGTTTTGTGTGCTTTGAGCCTGAGGAAGAGTCAGGACCCCTTTTTGCTGAACGCTTCAGAAAATCCACTTAGTCAGTGTTCCCACTCCAGCGTTTCGGGCTCTGACAATGACCCTTCACATCAAGTTGTTTACGTTGCTTCTGTCTCTGGCCAGTCGTTCCCCAGAGAGCTGCTCCTGCTGCACCACGTCTCTCTCCGCGGTAGATAAGAGAGCTTGAAACTGCTCTCAGCTGCAGGTTTACAGACCTGGCTCGCAGTCCTCCTTCTCGTTAGCGCTCGTCTTTGTTTGTCTTCGTTTTTTCCGTCTCGTCTGTCTTTGCTCTGCTTTTAATTTACTCTGTCTTTCCGATGGTATTGTGCTGTATTTGAGTATCTTCCAGGGTCTTTCTCTCTTCCACTCATGCACCAACACAGACTCATCAGATTTTTTTTTTTTTTTTTTTTTAACAAAGGTGTTTTCTCTCCTTCACCTTTCAGGCAGGACCAGGGGGTCTCTGCTTTCACCCAGTAAATTTGTCTGTCCTTCTTTTCCTCTGTCTCTCCTTGAAGGGAACAGCAGCCATGGACTGAGGAAAAACGGCCTGGGTTTAGATTAATATCACAACTCAACAGGTGACCCTTGACCCCCCTCCCCCTCTCTCTCTGTATGTCTGTCCCTCATTCAGTCTGTCTTAAATGCTTTATCCCTCGCTCACACAGAGGCCAACAACTCTGTCCTTTGTCTTTTTGCAATCTCTCGCCTGCATCGCGTCCTGCTTTCCAGCCTTTGTAAATCTCTGCCTGATTTGTAACATCTCATAATCCTCCTTTCTTCCTTTGAAGCACTGAGATTGAGGGCCACAGAAATCTCAGCTACTGACTGTTTATGGTTGATTTATTACATTTTTTTCCTTCATCTGTCCAGTGTGGAATTTCTCAGACGTTGCACAGTAGTTGATGTCTTTCTAACCAGCTTAAGGACTCACGGCTCCTTCGCAGTCTAACATCAAGGCTCCTTATTAACATTTTCTTCCTTTCAGCCTTTTCACGTTCTTCTCCAAATGTTGTATTTGTGTTGTTTTTGTGAGAGCACGTGGGTCGCACTATGACCGACACAGGGAGGAGTTCAGATTACACCCCAAAACTTGCTTTGTTTTCAGAAATCCTTAATGTCAGCTGTCCTTATTGAAAGTGGTTCACTGAAGGTCATCTGAGAAGCTTCTTTCTGTATTTCAGGAAATTTGTTTATTTGCTGTTTCACCAGGAGTTGAATGAGAAAATGAATATAAATGTGAGCTCTCTGGCTTCAGCACAGAGGAGCTCTGTCACATGTTTATTGTAGCTTTGCATAAGAGTGGATGTGGGTAGACAGCAGTGCATCCACGAGCCAGCTGGCTTTCGTTTGTCAGTCGCTTCGCTCAGATGCTGTGTGCAGTCACTGCCCAGCTGCAGAGAGATGCCTTCAGTGCATCATCTAACTGCACGTTAAACCAGTGTTTTCATATATATTTAAATATGATACCAGAGTTTACACACAGAAGCCAAAACCTGACTTTGAGAAATCCAAATTATTCCTATTAATACCTGAACAGAAGCAGCTGTATGACTGTATAAACACTTTAAGAGAAAGCAACTGAGACTGCGACTCTGACGAGGCGTTCAAGGCCCACATTCAGCGCATGACAGTTTTTGAGACCCAACATCTTTAAAGGTCGATATCCTGCTCTAATGTGTTAAACCAGGTGAAGCTGATGGAAATGATATGGATCTTTAAGATAAGAAGAAACACTTATCTCAACATGTCGATGAAGACTTGTTGAGGCTGTAAAAACTCAGAATGTTCTAAATATGTGTATCGTAATGATAAGTGGCCTCGTTGTGACCTTCCTGTTCAATGTAAAACATGGAAAATTTATTCCATTATGTTCAATGTGCTTTCCATCACTGGAATAGTTCTTTAGACGGCGTGTTGCTCGCCATGTTTTGAATTTAAAATACAGCTTTAATAAACATGGCAGCCGAAGCAGCAACATTAAGCGCGGTAACGCTCGCAGCTGGAGTGATATAGGACTCAGGGGTTTGTGTGTGTGTGTGTGTGTGTGTGTGTGTGTGTGTGTGTGTGTGAGTGTGTGTGAGTGTGTGTGTGTGAGAGAGAGAGAGAGCGAGCCTGGTACAAATGTAAACATGTCTAAGTGTCAATTCACAGTTCATATTAGATATATACAACCAAGAAGACAGGCTATAAACCAGACTTCCCTGTCAGATCAGATCAGATCAGAAAACGATATTCCTGAAGCTGAAACTGTGAAGGATGATGTTTGATCTTTCCTGCATGAAGTCTCATAAATATTGCACACTTATCACTCTCCCTATATTTTCTCTATCAGTGTAATTAGGGATGACAGGCAATAGTAAGCTGCTCTGAAGCGCTTTAAGGTGATCTTTATTCCATCGCTGAGTCAGAATGAGTTTTCCTCACAGACTCGTAAACATTTAGTTCGCCGCCGTGAGGATGTTTATGCGTGAGGTCAGCGTGAGCTCTGAGATGAATGCAGCTTGTGTGGAGGCAGAGCAGCGAGCTGTGACTCACTGACCTTACGGCCCTGAGAAATCCTCTGCCTCTGTCCAAGGTGCTGGAACACTTTGCATAATTTTCCTCTTCCTCCTCCTCCTCCTCCTCTTCCTCCTACACAGAACCAACTCAGACTCTGCTCTCCATACGAGCGCGATGAACCCAAACCCTCAGGACCCCTTTGGCATGAACCAGCAGATGGGTCGAGCTCCCCCCCAGCGTAATGGTGAGAGTAACCCACGAGCGTGCACGCATGCACGCACACACACACACACGCACGCACACACACACACTCAGAACACAATATACTCAACTCTAAAGAGAGCAGTTTGTCATGGTTCTTGTCCATTAATGTGTCCTTAGCTCAGTTTATGGAGGCTCGGCGCCGTCGTTTGAGCCAGTTTGTCTTTTTACACTAAACATCTCTGTTTCACTTTCTCTGTTAAAGCTGCACAGTTTAAAACCTCTTGCATGAATCTTTTGGAGTGTTTCCTCATAAAGAGTAGAGTCCCATCACCCCACGGTCTTATTCTAGGAAATGTTTTCTGTGTTCAAACTGCTCTCAGTTATTCAAGTCACTCTGTTGGCCGTCCGTCACCTGATCTTTCATTGTCAGGCCTCCATCTCAACAAGCTCACAGACGCCTGGCGAAAGACTAAAATTTAAAGTCCCCTCTACTCATGAATGTGTTTCTCTTACTGCTCCTCCACTTTGATGTTTGAGCTTCACTGTACTGAATGTAGAGTTTGACACTAGAGGACTTAAAGATGTGCCTCAGTTGTGACCTCACATCTTGTGTCCAGCAGTTAAACATCTGGGACCAGTTGCACTAACAGAGCTTACGTCTGGTCTTAAGCTCTGTTGGTCATAACATTCAAAGTCCGACCTAATAGTTATGCCGGCTGCACCGTCGAGGCTTCCTCTTGTTCTTTCTAAGAGCAGGCGTAAAACAACACCACTGATCAATGGCATGTGTCTTATATCGGCTTTATGAGGAGAAATAGTATGACTGCTCTTTGTGGTCATTTTTTGAATTGATTACTTATTCCACATATTTGTCAGTCGTGCGTAAACTGAGAGACGAGCAGACACACACACAAAAAACTTCACGGTCTAAAATCACGAGGTTATTTTAACGATCAGCTCTGTGTGATTGGAAAAGAGCAGAATTGCTCATCGACCGGCGCTGTTTTTGGCAGACATTCATCAAGACAGTGGCAGATTGTTAACGATCAATGCATGCTGGTGCAAACTCATCCCTGGAGTGGACAATTTTTGCCAATTTTAAGGATTTTAAAGGATTGCAAACTTTTTTGTGGAAAATCCAAATGAGACAAAAAATAATTCTTCAGAGTGTTCTTCTATCTCTAAAAACATGTCTGGAGGGAATCTGTTCTAAACCACGTACTGTCCTAAGAGCACCAAGTAATTTTTGTCCTGACATAATAACATGCGTCAGATGTTTCCTGTAAAAGCTTAACGCTCCTTTTCATCGCTGCCTGTTGACAGAGCTGCTCCCTCTGAATTCCTCTGTGTCATCATGAAAAAAGGTCTCGCTTTACCGATTTTCTGTCAGTCGTTCACCTGTGCCAGCTCTGCAGTCTCTCTTTATTGGAACTGTTTCTACTCTAAAATATATGGGAGTATATATGCTTTGGGTGAAGCGCCGTGTCTGACCTGCGTCGTTTATTGGAGTGAGTGTGAACGACCACGAGGAGCAGAGCTGGCAGGATCTATCAGCAGATGGAAAGCCGGTGGAATATTCCATGTGACATGCGTACCACCAACGAGGCAGGACGCCGCCTACAGAGACTAATTAAGGTCCACTTGTGTATTGAGACACGGCGGCTAACGCTCATCCGGTGCGTTGAAGCTCAGGTGGGAGCAGCAGTGGGGTCAGTGCCGGCAGAGCTGACGTGTTGTTAAACCAGATGCCCTCTCAGTCACAGGCAGCACGCAGGCCGCTGCTGGACGGGGCCCATGTCGTAGTAATCATGCTAGTTTATGGTGTTTGTGTTTCTATTCCTCTGGTCATTTATTAACAGGGAACACAGTCCATACAGCCAACTGCCTTTCAGTCTCGTAAACCACTCCAGGCTCAGTTACACAAATCCCCATCAGGCCGCTGTTGCTCGAAAATGTTTTGTAAGAGGTCCAAAGACGAAGATCTAACTCCAGCTCAAAGAATCCATCTTCCTCCCTCTCTGTCTTCACACTCTTCATCCATTTCATTGCGCCTCTCCGGAGCTGTTTCCATTTGGAGCTTCCAGCGTGTTTCTGATTGTTTGATGTCAGCGCTGATGAAGTGTGGACTGGATGAGAGAAGTGCTCCTCTGGTGCATCACTGCCCACAGTGTTTAGCCAACACCTTTAAACAGGATATTGCCTTAAGATCTTGGCCAACTTTGAGTTTCACATACAAACAGAATGAAGCCGATGCAGATATATGAAGCACAGTGTGTCGCGCTTTAAACGGCTCACCTTAGACCCAGTTGGAAATCTTGGCCTGTGGGTGTATGTTGATTACAAAAGAGCTGATATAAGGTATTTCATGTTTATGATTGCTCCCTGTTTGTTATAAGCATGTCCCGTGAAACTCTTAAACTGGTCTGCAACTAACGATTATTTTTATTATCGTGTAATCTCACTCACTATTTTCTTCATTAATCATTTGACTCCAACAAATGTCAGCAAATAGCAAAAAATAAATAAATAAAAGCCCATCACATGTTCCCAGAGCCCACAGTGATGTTTCAGAATGTCTCATTTTGTCCAACCAGCAGTATTCTGTTAACCATCAAAGAAAACCACTAAATGTTCCAACTGAAGACAAGGAACAAGTGGATTTTTGCCTCTTAATGATTAATCGTTCTCTGCTCGTGTGCAGAGCCTCCTTCAGAGCTCCCAGCAGACCCAGAATCAAGTCTTTCTAGTTAAATTGTGTACGTAAGAAGATGGTTGGATTCCCCTGGCGGTGAACTGAGCTGCCTGCGGGGCAGTATTCACAGCACAGGCTTCCTGCATGGGCTGCTGTATTCAGTCCACCAGCAGAGACGACACACAGCTCACAGGCTCCAGATCCTGTCCTCTGAAAGAGGCTTTGACACCAAACTGTTAGGATGGAGCAGCGCAGCCTCATCGCCTCACTGCTGCCGTCGCAGGAGTGCAGAGAGCTGTGAAGCCCCAGGGCCTCGTTGACACCTCTAAAGGTTTCAGTGGGTTTTGAGTGGTGTTAAGCCCTGGCTGATTAAAGAAGCATCTAACTAGGAATTACAGCTATGAGTCACACCGCCGAAGTGGAAACACTTCAGCCGATGAGTTCAGCTGCAGTCTTTTTGGTCTGATCTCTCTCCTGCCGGTTGTTGTCAGTGGAAAAGGAGCAGCGTCGGTCAGGAGAAATCTGATGTTACCTGTGCAGCTCAGAGACCTCTGACTGCTGCTCTGCCGCCGCAACAGACTGTGATATTTTTGTCTGAATCCGGAGCGTTTACAGCATTGAGTGCATTGCATGGTGTAAGTGATCCAGCCAGGGACACAAGCCAGCCATTTTCCATCCCAGTTGTCCTGTTTCCGTCCCAGTTGTGCCTCTGCGAGAATCAGCAACTAGACACCTCTGAAGGGGGAATGTAACAACGCCAGACTGTTGTATCGCCTCATTGTCCCATCTGTTCCAGCAGCCGAGAAGCTGCCTCTCCCAATGAATGGGCCTCAGAGAGACTGAGAGCATGGAAGGACGAGGAACGGGCGGGCGGGCAGCGGTTCAAAGGCTAAAGGAAGAGAAGTCTGAGCGATGAGGAGACCTGAAGGAGACATCAAGAGAAACAGAAGACGTTTTCCTAATAAGGAACAGAGCGAGCTGGACGTGTTGTTGCTAAGGACGAGCGTTAGACACGGAATAGGCCAAGTTGAAAGGAGACAAAGGCATGTGTATCTGGCATCGGGTCTCCAGTAAGAAGGAACAGAAAGAGGCTCTTTGTGGCACGAGAAAAACAATGGCACTCTATTCCTCATCAGTCCATGAGCCCCCCACCCAACGTCTTCCTCCCCCTCCTCGTCTGTGTGACTAATAACACGATGCCAGATGCCCAGCTGTTGTGTTTATGATACTGTGCAGTAATTGCAAAGGGCCTGTTCCTGTCAGGGACTGATCGCTGTGCCAGACATGCCGGGATAATTCAAACAGCTGCTTAATGTTGAATATCCTCTAATGTTGCTCTGTTTTTGTTTTTGTGTCTTTCTTTATTTCTCCATCCCTCCCCCCTCCCCCCGTCCTTTTCTTTTTGTTTGTTTGTTTGTTTGTTTGTTTGTTTGTTTGTTTGTTTCTGGCATGCAGCTAGTGTAAATGAGGCAGAGGTGGACGGCTCCGGAAATGGTGAGTTGCACTTTGCTTTTCATGATCGAGGGATGATTGAGACGAGTTTGTCTGGTAAACACGTTTCACCAAAGTGTCGTTTCTCCTCTGCAGTCTTCTCCTTCCCCTCCCTGCCCAATGAGGAGAGTCTAATAGGTGTCAGTAAGCCCCTTCCCAAGCAGCTGTGGGAGGCCAAGAAGGTGAGGCTGCTGCTCACTTATTGCTTGTGACATCAGTGCCGGGGTGATGCTTCCTGTGTTGTTTGTGTGGTAACTCCACGTGGAAGCAGATTATCATGCGTGTAACTCCCTGCAGGAATCAGGCTTGACATGACAACACACATTAAAGACAGTTTCTCTGTCAGCACCTCCAACTCAGACATACGTTCATCGAGCGATGGCTGGCTGCTCAAGAGTTCTGTTCATTTCACAGTGTTCTTATCTGCTTATTTGTGTTTGTGTTTCAGGTCCAGTCTCTGGCATCAAGGCCTAAATCATGTGAAGTGCCTGGAATCAAGTAAGTCTGGGGCAGAGGCGCAGGGTCCAGCACGTCTTATGTGTTTTTTAATCCGTCGTACTCAAATCGTCGTTGCACAAAGCGTTTTAATGCCACACGGGAGCAGCTGGTCAGCAGCAACAGTGGAATCCTAGAAATGAAATACCACACATTCCCACCTCGTCAAACAGGATGTCTGTGTTCCTCTTTACGCGTCTGACACGTTTGAAATAAGAGGAACAGAGTTATTACAATCAGATTCCACAGGCGTTGTTTCACAACAGTTTGCTCAGACTATTGTTTTCCCACTGCAAACGACCTCCGCTGTCATGTCATGATTTAGAAGCAACCGGATGTCTCTGTTTGTGCTGTTTGCACTTCATTAGCTTCAGCAGCAGTTTCCCTTTGCCGTGACAGATTTAAGACTTTCAGAGAGACGTCCTCTTGTCTGATGTAGAAGTAAACAGTAAACATAAATAAAGAGTGAGCATTAGCAGCAGAGCGACACGCGGCTCGTGTGTGTGTGGAGGCAAGCGTTGGCTCAGTGCTTTATGTTGGGCCTCTTTGTCTGCGTGTTACTGTGTGGGGACAGACAGCAGTGAGTCACTGTTGCTGTTGTTGATGCAGCATATGAGCATAGATGGAAATTAGAGAAATAATAGAGGAAATGGAGAGTGGGTGGGAAAAAGAAGAGTGGATGGGAGTCAGAGAAGTGTCTTATCGATGTGGAAAGGCAACACTTAATGATCCTACCTTTAATTATGTTTACATTCATTCAAACGCACCCTGAGCATCACGTCTGTTCCTGCTTTTGTTAACTTTTATTCTCCTTCTCTGCAGTATATTCCCGTCCCCGGAGCAGAACCCGGGTCTGTCCCACTACCAGGGCTTGTTAAATACAGGCGGCTCCCTGCCCGACCTCAGCAACCTGCACTTCCCCTCACCGCTGTCCACCCCGCTGGACCCTGAGGACAACGGAGGGTACCCCAACCTCAGCGGGGGCAGCAGCACCGGAAACCTGCCGGCCGCCATGATGCACCTCGGCATCAGCAACTCACAGGGTGTGTGTGTTTACGGTCTCTGCGTGTGTGTAAAACAAAGCAGTGTGCGCATGCCACCTCTTGTTGGTATTTTCACAGGAACAAAGGAAAGATGAAGAGAAAGCAGGAAAAGATTTGCATCAGTTTTGCATCAGAAATGTGTCTCTGAACCATCTGAAGACCCTCTCAGTCTATTTTACAGCCTTGTGGGAAGGATCCCCGCCTCCACCTCCAGCTGAGGGTGGATAAATACGCTTTGATATTTCAACTCTTCCAGTCTGTTCTGAGTTCTTGGTCTTACTTTTAATTCCGAATACCTGAAATTTCGGAGTCAGAGCTGATCAGACCTTGATGGACTGAGACTCAGACTCCTGATGGATGTTGATGCATTTTCTTCTCCTTAAGTTTAGTTTAAATATGTTAAATCAGAGCTGGGGCTGTTAGCATCATACAGGAGGGGGAACGATCATTAAAAGACTCAAACAGTCATTTCAGAAATGTTCAGGTTTGTAGACTGATAAAGATAAAGGTCCTCTGTGTTAAAAAAGCTTATTAAATGGCTTCAGAGCTGAATGTAGAGCAGGCTTGTTGTTCTATGTTTGAACACACACGCAGGATTTGGGTTGATCAGCGTCGTGTCACCTCTGATCAGAGTTGACCTGCCGTCAGTTTATTATCTGAATTTACTCATTTGTTCATCATCCCCCTCTTCTAACTGTCAGGACTAAAGAGTCTGTGTGTGTGTGTGTGTGTGTGTGTGTGTGTGTGTGTGTGAGTGTGAGTGAGAGCTGGAGGACGTGAGTCATCATCTGCTGGATTCTAGCTGTCATAGCTTCAGTAACGATAAGGTCTGTCCCAGCTTTGGAGCGCACGGTGGGAACCACAGCTCCGGTGCTTTGAACAGGTTCCAGGTGTCTTCTCTGCCAGCGGGCCGTACTTTACGGATAATTCCCTGAATGATCTCTCTGTCTCCAACTTCCTCACTGGAATCTGATCACGCCCTCCGCCGCTCCCCCTCCGTCTGTCCTTCTGTGCTCTGTGAGCGTCTGCGTGGTCGGGCTCTCATGTCGGACACAGTTCAGCTTGGCCGAGCACCAAAGTGACAGAGGAACTCTGACCCCGCTTTGGCTGACGACAATCAGCCCTTTTCTTTCCCCTCTGTCTTCTCATTTTCCTTTGCTCTGCCCTCCATCTTTCTCTCCATCCCCAGTCACACAATAAAGTCCAGTGTTTTGGGTGGAGGGTTGGAGAGCATGCTGGAAAATCGAGTACATGCGACATCATAACTTCCACATGTTCTGTTCGTGAGGGCTCATATCTGCTCTGGATTCACAGCTGCCTCATCCATCCGTCTTTACTGTCCCCGCAGGTCTGTCCTCCTCTCTGAGCAACCCCTCAATCCAGGCGTCCCTCAACAACTGCCAGCTGCAGTCGTCGCTCAGCAATCCCTCCATCAACTCGTCCCTGCGTCTGTCCAACAACTCCCCCCGCCGACGGCCCGCTCCCATCAGCCCCCTCACTCTGTCTCCTGGCAGCGAGCAGCGCAGGGGTCTGACCAAGCAGCTGTCTCCCACCATGTCCCCCTCGCTGTCCCCCATCACACAGGTACACACACCTCACTCTGAAGCTTTACTTTCATCAGTCTATAAAACGGATTAGTGTGAGAAACATGAGTGATTTTGTCTGTTTGTGCAGACCAACAGAAATAAGTTCTGGGGGTTTTGTGTTGAGCTCTTGTTGATTCGGGGTCCTGACATCTCCAGTGTCACTGCAGGTTGTAAACTAAGAACCGGTGCTGTCAAAAACAGGAAAACTAACAAACATTTGTGGCGGTCAGGAATGTGCGATGATGTAAAGTCTGACCTCTAAGGAAGAATCTGCCATTGCATTAAAGCACAGTGGTGCAGTTGTTTTTACTCCAGCTTTGATGGGAAAGTGTAGCTGAGTAATGACACAAAGATCCAAATAAATCAACTTTTAGGTCCCAGCTCTTTATTGAACTTGTCGTCGGCCTGTAGTGACTCCTGCTGGCTTCCTCTGCTCTGTGTAGGGAGTTGCTTTGGATACCAGCAACATGCCAAGGGAGCCGCCTCCGCCCTATCCGCTCTACCAACAATCCCAGCATGCAGTGGACCAGAGCAGACAGCGCCAGCAGCAGCCTGTTTCCCCCCTTCAGAACATCCCAGTGGACTTCAACACGAGCCAAGTGAGTGCCATGAGCAGCGTGTGTCGGCACACACTCCTCACATCATAACACTGAACATAAACACGACATGTTTTATCACCAGGCTTTGTGCTGCTGTGTGCGTGTGCGCTGTTTGACATTCAGAGCTTGTTTTTGTCGCCCTGAAGGGCAGAAATTAGTGTAGATTCAATTTTAAGTCAGTACAGGCTGAGTTGATCACATTCTTGCTGAATAGGCCAACAGATAAAAATATTCTGCAAAAACAGTTCTTCTCCTCACATGGACACATCAAGCTCAGCTCATCCAGTCGGGTCAGTTTGTGTCAGTCAGGAGACGAAAGATTCAAAGTGTTCGTCTCCTGATTGAGTTGCTGCATTTATCGCCTGATCATGACTGAAGCCCAAAGCCCGTCGACTCGCCCGCAATCAGCAGCTGATAAGATGAAACAGAAAACTTGCAGATCTTTTGTTTCTTCCCAAATTTGATGTTTTGGGACTCTTTTCCTCCCTGACAGCACAACAACATGGCGACACTCTTCAATGACCCCTTCATGGAGCCTCAGTTCTCCAATCGCCAGAGCAAGACCCTCCCCTATCAGGTAGAGGTTCTCACACACACACACACACACACACACACACACACACACACACACACACACACACACACAGACAGACGGGGCTCGACCGAATGTCGTTTCTTTACATTCATTCAGGTTTTCAAATGAAGCGTCATCATATTTTACTTTTAGTTTAAAGTAACCTCTGAGCTCCTCCTGCTGCCTAACGGCTCCTGCTCTGAGGAGAACCCGGTGTCCTCCTGGTGTTTACTCCTCCAGAAGCTGTGGTCTGCCCCCGGCTCGCTCCTCCAGACCCTCCCGGCTCTCAGCAGCCGTCTGTCGCTCCGCTCTGCCTCGTCTGTGATCCGCATCCAAACGTTGATTCAGAGTTTGAGTGTCAGTGTTATGAATGAAGCTTCAGACGGTTCGGTACAGTCCTTCAGACCACACACACGTCTACGAACAAAGAAGTGTGTATCTGTGTGAGTAGTCAGAATCCATCTCTGACCACACATTTCAGCCAGTACAGTTGGATTGTTTGGAGCTTTGCATTATGCATAAAAGCCTGAGTGATCGAGACCGGAAGCAGACTCTACCTGTTACAGGGACGTAAATCTTTTACTTCCAGAACGTCTTCAGCTGAGAAAGTTCGCAGGTTTACAGAAGAAATGTGTTGAAGTGACGTTCAGTCTGCTGTTTGTCAGCAGGGAGTGTGTCGCTGTCATCACACGGTTTTCTGGACGTTGTGAGAGAACACGTGAAGACGTCCCGTAGAGTTAGAATGAACACAAGGACGACTCGTCTCACTGACTCTTTGCATTTTGTTTCATTTGCCATTTTCTCTCCACCATCTGCCGGCCAGTTGGACCAGTTCACTCTGTTGGAAAACACGATGAGCTCCACAGCAGGGGGTACTTGCTTCGACCCTTCCTCCTCCTCCTCCTCCTCCTCCTCCTTGCTCTACTACTCCCAGGCTGCCCTCTCAGGCCTGGGTGGCAGCCATGGAAACCTGCAGGACCCGATGCACATGAGGTCCAACATGCTGTACTCCAACTGCAGCGGAGGCCTGCCCAACATCATCCTCACTGGTGAGTCCAGCAGGTCGGTCGGTTGTTTTGGTGTCCCTCACCGGCCACCATACAAATCTGGGCTGAAAGCTTCAGATGATATTTTTTACCTGGAGGAATAATTTACCTGTTTAAAGCTGCAGTAACTGACTTTTAGCCCCAAGCTGAGAGATGCACAGTCCTGACGTCTTTTTGCCTCCAGCAGGTGGAGGTTAGTATCAGCCGCCTGCCGTGAAGCCTCTCTGTGGGTTCATGACCACGAGTGACTCCATCCCCATGATGTCCGCTGATTAGATTCAGGCAATCAGTGCAGCTTTGATGTTATGAGCACTTTGACTGTTTTCTTTACGATCCTAATACGAGACGAGGAAATGTGCTAAAGATAATGAGGACTGGCTGAGTGCAGCGTCCTGCGTGTGCTCTGCATCGCTAAAGACGTTCAGCAGCTCTTTGCAGTTAAAGCATTAATTGCCTGTAAAGAGCAGCGATTGTTTCCCTGAACCGTCTCTGTTAACACGCCGCTGTGTGGCTGAGTGCAGGCCTCAGCAGGAGTGTGCCGTCATGTCTCTGATTCTTTCCTGAGGCTCTGATCAAACACGAGTGTCTGCACAGCGGCTTGTTTTTCTCGCAGGCGGAAAATGAAGCTGCAGCCGTGACGTTGTTGACTTGTGTCTGCGCCGCCTTGGGCCCCGGCTCTGTTTTGGCTGTGAGCGCTGATGTTTGAGTCCTTTTATATTTGGCAGTGTCGGATTAATTTAAAAGAGCCGTCAGGACTAGCGATCAGGGCGGTGACACTGTTAGCTGTAGCTGAGGAGGTGTTTTCCGGAGCAGAGGAAACGCTCACCCACCATCATCTGTTTCTCTCTCTCAGATGACTCCAACCCCAGTCTGTCAAAGGACATCAGCAGCGCTCTCTCTACGGTGCCGGAGTGTTTTGACTCGGAGGGAGGCTTCCCGTTGGAGGACGAGCTGCGCATCGAGCCCCTCAGCCTGGACGGTCTGAGCATGCTCAGCGATCCCGACATGGTGCTGCCGGACCCGTCGGTGGAGGACACGTTCCGCAGCGACAGACTCTGAGCTCAGAGAGCGTCGCGGCGTTGGAGAAGGACGGCACGCGCACACACACACACACGTGGATTTGCAGATGTGAACATGCATGCAGTCTTTCTCTGTGGACCACTGCGCATGCGTCCACCGCCACTGAGATTCATTCAATGTGAAAGACATGAGCACAGTCATGCACACACACTTTGAAAGGAGGAGACACAAACTCTGTTTACACACGCTTCATGCAGTCACACACACACACACACACACACACACACACACACACACACACACACACACTCACTCGAGCTCCGCACACATTAGTTACGATGAGCTGGATCGATGCAGTTTCAGGTTTAGGACTGGATGCAGCTCTGAGAGTCCACACCTCCTCCAGCCCCCCCCCCGCTTCTTTCCCTCATCGGCAGCT
Source organism: Chaetodon auriga (assembly GCF_051107435.1). Taxonomy (NCBI): domain Eukaryota; kingdom Metazoa; phylum Chordata; class Actinopteri; order Chaetodontiformes; family Chaetodontidae; genus Chaetodon; species Chaetodon auriga. Next base: position 30,841,477 of record NC_135074.1, on the reverse strand, counting down.
GACAGCCCCCCCGAAGCCATGGCAACCTCATCACCATGGTTACACACCATAGCAACCCCATCCACATGCTGAAGAGCAGCAGAAATGCCGACACACAACGCGCTCCTCTTCCTCAGTCAGCGAGGGAGCGGCGGGCCGGAGCGGCTCGATGTCGGCGGTGGAGCACCTGGGACCCGGTCTTCTTCAGGTCCAGAAACCAGCAGCGCCGTGGCCCCTTCAGGCTCCACCACAGTCCCTCTGAAGTGAAGACTGGAGGGATCAGAGCTTTAGATGAGACGTGGTCTGTGAATGTGAACACACACAGAACAGATGCGTGAGCCTCGATTCAGTCTGATCAGAATGTATTTTCACACAGACACAAAAAGGGCAAACTGTTTACAACGACAGAGATTTTATTCAGTAAGTACGTCTTCAAAGAACAGATTTTTGGCTTTCTAACGAGGACTAAAATGCAAAGACGTGTTGAATAAATGCTTTACTTTTCCTCGTCGTCGGATGGACCCCCCCCCCCCCCCCCCCCCCCCCCCCCGCCCTCCTCGCTCAGAGGTGACTCGGCTGTGACTTCCTCTGACGGCACTGGGACACCATCAAAAACCGTTTTTAAAAGGACCGTTTGACACGTTTTTCAGGTGTTGAGAGACGTCTGTACCTACATGCATCGCATATGTTCTATTTGACGTTTTGTACCGAGCTGTAATGGCGCTTGTTTTGACTTTAATCTTGTGAATAAGGGCATGCGCTGTGCTACTGTGGATCGATTACGTCCCCAATATCTCTCTGCATCCGGCTTTCTGTCCTCGTGTTATGGCAGTACAGTGACCCCCCGCACGCCCACCCTGTGGCTGAACCGTCACGGTGATTCAGAGAGCAGACTGTAACCACGTGGACATCGGACATCATGTAACATTGCACTTAATCTCTTTTGCACTAATTGGTTCACAGTGTGTAGACTCATGTGTTTGTCGTGTGTTATTTTTTTCCTGATGACCCAAAGACGTTCAGCGAAGCCGCCACGATTAAGAAAAGTGAGACTTTATGTGGCTAAACGTGTGTGTCATGACTGCACACACACATTTTACAACACCAGCAACAGGTGTTACATTTTGATATGATGTGAACAAACTGATGAAATTTGATTTTCTAGTCACATGTTTGTGTGGAGAGCTCGTATTTACAGGTGATTATGTAACGACTGGCTCATGTAGGGCATTGAGTGCCCCCCAGTGTCTGTTTTAATAAGTCAAAGAGCTATTTTTCATATTGCCTCTGAAAAGGATTCGGAGCAAACGTCTCACTTCAGCTATGCAAATATTGGAGTGCAGTGAAGCCTGCTGAGCGGGTGCAGCTTGGACTTTATGCAGTGCGACGCGGCTCGCAGGTTCATTCACGTTCACGACGTCGTGGGGGATCAAATATTGGAGAAATCACAATATTACATGAGTCCAGTGTCCACAGTGTGTGTTGACTGACTGATCGGAGAAGGTTTAAAGTTTGGGTAGCAGGTGAGATGAAGCGTGTCTCTGCGTTCAGCGGATGTCTCACCGTCTGTCCAGAGCGTTGGACACAGACTGAGTGTGGTTACCTGTCAGATACAAAATGAAGAGGGCTGTCGGTTACCATGAGGCTGTTTCTGAGAGTTTCTATTCGCCAGTTTTTCCTGCTCTCTCGTGACCTGTGGGTGAGTGATGGAGCCACTTTGTCTTTGTCTGTCCCCGCCTGTCTGCTGCTGTCCAAACGCTGCCTTCTGCTGCCTTACTTTGTTGTATTTTGACTTTTCATATTCCAGCAGGCCCCTGTGTGAGCGAGCGATCGCCGCCCTTTAGCTTTAGCTCTGTGTGGTCCTCACTGCCCTTCTTTTCTGTCACTTTCATTTGTCTCTTAGGTTTTTTTTTTGTGTGTCTTACTTTTTTAGTTGCATATTAAAATGTACAGTTCTGTTATTTAAAGAATGTTTTTGTCCACTAGTGTTACTACTTTTTTTTTTTTGTAATGTCATTTGAGTTTGTTTTCCTCGAGATATAAAATGTTCTTGGTTTGTAACGTATGTTATAGTGCTTATCTTTCTGATTTAATATAAACAATAAAACTCTATACTGTGTATTCAGTCCTGCGGCCTTGTTGTCTTTCTGAAGGTTGTTTTTTGGCCTTGTTGTTGGATTGTACAGCTGAAGGTCGACATGCAGCAGAGGCCTCGGGTGGGACTCAGACGTGGGCTGCTGCTGAGGAGGGGCCCACCAGGTGAGCCGGCGGCCCCCCCAGGTGCTTTAAATGTCACAGGGTGTAGTTGTGGTTCTTGCCAGTAGATGGCAGCAGTGTGGTGAAGTTCAGATGAGCGAATCACTGCAAACATCTTTGTGCTGTTTGGAAAAAAAAAAATGTGTATGTTGTTGAGAGAGTTTTCTGCCTTTTCTGTGCGCTGACAAATCATTTGAAATGAAGTCAGTTTTCTTTCTTTCCAGAGAAAAAAACGTCCTTGTTGGCTGCTTTATGTTTTAAAACAGGCCTTCAGTTTAGTGATTTTGAGTCTAATTAAGCCTTCTGTGATTTGTTGTTCGGCCTCGGCCGACACCAACTGAACTGCACCATCAACCTTCAAAGTTCTTCATTTTAAAATGCAGATTTTTTACTCTTAGATGCATCACTTCCTAAAAGCCACATTTTGGAGAAACATCTGGACTTTCTTTACCAGATTCCTTTTAAATTCTGTCTTGGTTTTCTCTGGAGCGAAGCACCACTGACCCCCGTCCTGCTTTTAGACAAATGTGCTTTTTCTTGGTGTTCCAGCTCATCAGAGGCGACCGCAAAGTCCTTTCAGGTGTAACTGATGGCTGTAATACTCGCTGTTTATTTGCAAAGATCCAAATTGGACTCAGATGGGAACAATTTCATGCTGATTTCTGCCTCCCTACCAGCCTGCAGCCTGCAGAGACCGTCAGCTGTGGGGTGAAGCGATGGGCCACAAGACTCGCGTCCTTCTTTACCAAATGTCCCCTGAGCAGTGATTCCTGGTGAGCTGCAGGAGGAGGACAGTCAGAAGAAGACGGAAAGTTCTGTAACTTCAAGCCACTTGATTCACTCAGATATAAACTTCTGCTGAAGCCGCACGCCGTTTCTAGTAGAAACGTGTTGAGAAAGGATGCGTTTATGGCCGGTACGCACGGGCAGGACAATTAAAGCAACCAGAAACGGTTTCTGTTTACATAATCGTTCTGAAAGAGAAAGATGTGAAGAGGTCCTTTAACTGTTTGATCAAGAAATGGTTCATTTCAACAGTCAAACCAGTTGTTCTCAAACGATTAACGTTGGATTTAGAAATCTGACATTTGGTGTCCAGTGGGAGGGAGTTACAGCCATGCATTCACACACACACACACACACACACACACACACACACACACACACAGTATATATTGTGTGTGAGGACAGTATAGTCTGACAGATGGACAGTGTGGGCTCCTGGAAATCTGCCAACCTCATATGTAGAATGCAATCTGGGAGTGGGTTCCCAAAACAACACACACACACACACACACACACACACACACACACACACACAGAGGGAGCTGAACAGATAATCACAGTCATCAGTCAGAGAGCTGGAGTTGGTCCACATAGTGAGTCTGGGCAGGTCAGGATGCCAGCCCGAAATTCCTCTGAGGATGATGTTAGTGTGTGTGTGTGTGTGTGTGTGTGTGTGTGTGTGTGTGTGTGTGCACCGTCCAGCTGGTGGGAACCTGAAGGAGCTCTGAACTGAGCTGCTGGCTGAAAGTAATTAATGAAGTCTGTGAAGCCACTGGCAGCCTAACTGTGTCGCAGCAAACTGCTCTTATTGTTGTTTAAATTCTGATTTGGAGCGATGAAAAAACGTTTGAGACATACAAAAATAAACACTTTATTCTCAGATTAAACACGTCATCCAGATTATCTTAAAGTCCACTTACTAGTTTTATGCCCCGCTAATGATTTCCAGCTGAAGCACAAGCTGCGATAAACATTAGCGACAAGCCAGTGCAGAAAATGGAGCATCCAGCAGTTAAGATAAGTCTTATCTTATCTTAATGAGCCACATAATTTTCATGACTCCAAATGGATGCTAATGTTGCTCCGTGTCTGCATAGATATTCTTTTTGCTAACACATGTAGCATACCAGCTTCTTTCTCCCTCTGAGTCCCTGAACGTCTCTTCAGGATCGTGTTCGTCTGCTCTGGTTGTGTTCAGCCCGTCACCCACGGCTCATCACAGGCAGCTCCACAGGTTTGTCATCCATATGACTGTCATTAAGGCAATAAGAGAACTTTCATCCACCTGTTCTTATGCACATTTTCAATTTCGATGAAGGTTAATGGATGGAGTCGCAAATTAATTCACATTTTAATTTGCTGATTCTCAAATTCTGCTAAATTGGTGCTAAATGTTTGTGAAGACTTGACTGTATTTAATGCACAGAAAATATAGTAATTAATGGCTGGTGAATGACCAATCACTCGTTCTTAATTTAAAGCGTAAATTTGAAAATTCTTTACTTAGACGACACCTAGTGGTCGTGTCAAGAATGACACCGATGAGCCCGATTTCCACAAAGGTCTCATTTCCTTTCAAACATGAACTTGCAAAATCAGAATCATTATTATTACATTATCACACAGTTTTAAAATTGTTATTAAGTAAAGCTATTAAGTAAAGTTATAGCTAATAATTAATTATTAAAGAAATTTTTTTTTAGATTCATTTTGATTATTTTAAACTCCTGTTTTTTGATTTCCTTTCAGTAAAAGCCAGTCGGGGTGTTTCTGTAATTGTCTTTTTATGGCAGTTTTCAGATTGTAGATTTTTGATCACTTCTGTCTCATTTGTTGACACTTCCTTTCATTTTTATTTCTAGCGTAACAGCAGCTCAAAGCTCGTTTGCTCGGTCGTTAACTTTTAATGAATGTGTGATATTAAAATGTACTTGCTGTTGCCGCCGTTCTAACTTTAACTACACACTAAACCACATCGTTTCCTTTTGTCTCCACGTCCTCTTCCTGTGTTTTTTCTGTTTTCTTTTTCATTTGCTTGCACTTAACTGTCCTCGTGTCCTTGCTCTTTTACTCTTGGCAGTGAGAAAAGCATCTTTGACTTTCACAGCTATGACTCAGTGTTTTTACCACATGTTCTGCTGATGTTTGTGTGGCCGAGCGAGTCCTCCTCTCTCTGTGTTGTTCGGCAGTTAATTCCGCCCTGAACCCTCAGAGAAAAACTGTGAGCTGCGACCGAAAATGTCTCCAGATTGGATTCCTTCAGGTGGTTGTGATATTGATAAAAGAGGAGACAGAAATGTGTTTTGAAAACTGTCCCGTTTTCATTTAAAGACTGGGCGGATTTCAAGAAGTGCTGGCATGGAATGAAAGTCAGGCAGCGGCCCACACTTTGTGAAAACAGAAAAAAGACTCAGAGCAGAGCCGCTTGACTCTTTTCTGCTGTTTGAGACACTAAACATGCAGTGAAGTCATTTATATTCTGTCACTCTGCTGCTCTTCTGGCATCAATTGTATGTGTGAAAGAGGAAAGAAAGAAAATGTACATTTAACTCCACTTTGAGACTTAAAGCCTCAGTGAAAACTGTACAAAGTGTTTAGAAAAATGCGCCAAAGGAAAAGTCATTGTCCTCCACATCTCACATCGTGGACTATAAAAGCTTTTTTTTTTTTTTTTTTTTTGGTGTCCTGTGCGGTTGAAGCGTAGAATGTATAAAACATGGACTCTGTGATGTGATGTCACTCGCAGGTTTCTGTAGAGCCATCGTGAGGCTCAGTGACTCCTCCGGCTGTCGCCATCTTGGCAGCGCCTGACTCCACCAAACTCCCAGCTAATCCAATAATGGGCAAAGAGGTGGAGTGTGGGTGGAGCTGAGGCGGCCAAAAGAAATCTGGTGGCAGAAACCTGACAGCTAGCTGTCAGTCACAGCAGCAGTGGCCATAGTTATGCATAACTTCAAGCTTTAGTATAATTCAAATGAGTGAGTATTTCAGAAATTCAACCCCATTCAGTCGTCATGAATGGGGAAATTAGCTATAGAGACCAGACTGTGAGCATCTTCATTTCTGCTGTGAAGTTGGCCGTTTAAATATGGGGGTCTATGGGGTTTGACTCACTTTTGGGGTCAGTCTCAAGTGGCCATTCGTGGAATTGCAGTTTTTGCATTGCCCTCATTTTTCAGCCCCGGAGGGAAGACTGTGGTACTGTACTGTACTCATGTTAAACAATACTGAGCAAAAGAAAGTAAGTTTCTATGTGAATCATTGACCGGTGAGTTTATGCCAGGAGCATTTAGCTTTTGCATAAGCACAAAATCACGTATGTAGCATCAAATGTACATTCAAGAGCCCTTTAACGTGATTTTCATTTTGAAACGAGTCAGCAGGAAAAAGGCAGTCAGAGACGGACTGTCCAGCCAACTCACAGAGCTAGCATTAGCTTAATTAGCTGGCTAGCTTTGGCTGATTAAGCCTGCCAATGTTTGTCATCTCAGCTGACAGGCAGCTAAAAATGATTTTTTTTTTACATCTGTCTGAAATCAAGGCCTCATTGTTTTAAAATTGCTTTGAATTTTGTTGGTAATCTGCCACCGTTATCATTGAAACTAAGCTTGAACTAAGAGGCTGGATGAAGGGGTCATTTGCAGACTAGTTAGTTAGTTCTGACTTGTTAGCAAAAGCCACATGAAAAGTCTGGGACATGAACGTCTGCACCAAACTTGACGATCCGTCACCTCAGTGTTGGACTTCCCCCTCAGTTATCACAGCATGTAAATGCTTGCGACCTGTATTTTTAGCCTGCTGGTTCTCGGATGGCGGCGCGGTCACACCTCTGCTGCTGTGTGTTGCGCGAGACTGAAATAGCTTAATCCCACACAACAGGAGCAGGATCAGAGCCGAACGGGCTCAAATAAACCTCGTTCCCAGAACAGGAGGAGGAGCAGGAGCATCTGATCTGCGGTCTGCCTTGTGAATGGAGGCTTGGATGTGGTTGGTGCTGCTTTGGGCTTTTGTTTACATGCTTATGTGTTATTCTCAGCCAAGACGTTTGAACCGCTTTCCTGCTCGATGGGAACATCTGTCGGCAATAAGCGAGTCGGGGATGACTTTGTTTACTGCGTGTTTGTGAATTTAATTTTGTAGATGTCAAGTTATTTTTGCATGCACACACACACACACACACACACACACACACACACACACACACACACACACGCTGCAGTGGTGTTGATTCCCTCCTGCAGCTGTGTTTGGTGGCTTATACGTGTTTGCACTGAGATGATGAGATCTGTTTCTTAGACTACCGTGTCACCGACATAAACACAACTTGTCTGCTGCATCTGCGCAACCTGAGGCCCAGAAAAACTCTGTTTATCTCTGTGTGATTTATCGTACATGCAGTAACTTCTGGTGTGCTGTACAGGAGGCAGCCTACGCTGAAGCGTGATGTTTACCGGACTTCACGTGTGAAGGAGAGACGCTGAGATAACGTCAGCCTGGACGGAGGCAGCAGATGTTTCCCATCCGGACGCCTTGCTTAGACTGACGGCTTACAGGTCGGTGTGAATTTACGAGGAAAAGCCACACTGGTTTCCACCTCAGTGTGAAGCTGTCCTCATATTTCACGGCTCATATGCAGCTTTGAGCAAAATCTGAATTAAGGCAATCATGGCTGAAGACGTGGAAGATAATAATTTGGCTTGAAATTGTCCTGTTGCTGTTTTCTTAACCAGAGTCTCCAAACTTTTCTTCAAAGTTAATGTCCTCACTTTGACTGTCATCATGTTGTCCTCACAGTGAGCGTCCTCACAGGGTCCCCACGATGACTCTATGTTAGCAGTGAAATACACCAGCAAATTTATCGCACTCCAGCTTCGTTAAAGAAATTACTTGTTAGTCATGTGACTTCATCTGAATAACACTTCTTGTTGTTATTATAGGATATCTTCCTATTTAAAGTCAGACCCAGTTTCAGGCTCTCAGTCGTGCGGTTGTGGAGGTAAACGTGATGATGACAAACTTTATTTCTTTTTACAAAGTGCTTTACAAAATAAACCGAATGTGGTTTTCACACACGTCAGGCCTCACTAATAACACTGAACACCCATCGTACGCCACATTTTTCACATTTCAAGCAGTCAGTCATGTCACCTGCAGCCCACAGCGCTCCACCCGCAGACCGCTGCTGACATCTGTTGTGTGGAGTGGACGGTTATGCATCTGATGTGGATCACCACACGAACCGCTGTGAGGTTTTCCAGACGACACCCAGTTTTGATGTCAGGTTATTCACGATGTAAAATCGGTTCAGTAAAAGTGTGAAATTAGCCCTGCAGACTTACACACACACATTTCCTGACTGTCATTTTTTTCTTTGCAGGTGAAGCAGTAAAAAACATCTTCTAACCTAAACAGCGAAACTACAACATGTTGGGTCCCAAACGTTCATCACGTCGTCGAACTTGTCGACCTCCTCTTGCTCAAAACGTACCGACTTACTCATCCAGACAGTCCAGAGCAGCATGTGGCTGTTTGGTTTCCGTACATAAACTTTTGTTGCAGATGTTTAGCCTCTTTCACAGTATTCAAACAGTGCAGTAAATGTAGTGGATGGTATTTACTGGAGGCTTTAAGTGGCTTTTTGCGTGTGTAACTTTCTCCGATGGGAACGCGGTTGGTGAAATTGCCGTGCTAATGAAAAGCTCTTATTATGATGACTCTGGACAACACGTAGCTCCATGGCTGACGAAGGAGCATGGCTGCTCACTCAGGTCCTGGAGCAGCTTTGTTTTTCAGCGTTTCTAACCTGAGTGTCAGGCTGTGTAATTCTCTCATACCTTCCTGCCAGCAGTAAATCAAAGTTGTTGTTGTCTTTGTTCCTCCTCTGTTATTTTATGAACTTTATGGACCTCATACATCAAACCTTCACAGCCTCTGCAAGTGCCTGCCCACGACATAATTCTGCTCCAGCCATTAAGCCAGCGCCACATCCAAAACATGTCACAACATCCCATCCACCCATACAGTAATGTGTTGCCCGGCTGACGGACGACGGCTTGAGATGAAAGCAGGAAGTGCCTGCAGGGTCTTGCGAAGACTTTCAGCCTTTCAAAATATAAAAGCCTGTCATGTCATCCAGCGGGCACATATACCTCCACTTCAAATACCACCCATGATGCATGCTGGGATGCTGCCATTTTGCTGCACATGTAGACCCTCAGAGAGCTCTGATTCTCCGCTTCATATCTTTTTCTTCTTTTATCTTTTGTCGACTGAACCTCGTCCGGAATAAGATGAAGTCAATCAATCTCCTGAAGAGAGGCTCAGTTTTCATTTGCTCTAGAGGCTCCATATGTTGACAAAATTCACAAATAGGTTCCTCCACACCATTAGTATTTTTTTCCACCGCTTGATGACAGTCATCCAGATTTTAATCGCCTGTCTGTGCTGCCCGGACCTGCGTGTTGTCTTGTTACAGACACAGTTTTAGGCTGCTGGGCAAAGAGCGAAATGGCACTCAAAGAGCGGATACCTCTGCCAAGGATGCTCCTACATTTTTTTTTGGCTAATGTTAGCATCTGCCTCTGGATGTGCATCAAAAGCACAGTGATGTAATCACAGGATGAAAAGAAAGTGTTGAAAAAGATCAAAGATGAAAGCGTTTGTACAGTCGACGTGCACCAATGGGACTTAATTCACTGTAGACACAGATTAAAGTTTTAGGTGTTGCCGGGCTCCATCATTACTGAACATCGTGTAAACCTTTCACCGTGTGCTCTGTGTGTTTAGAACCTCTTTCTAACATAACATTAAATCTGTACTGACGTTTACCTCTTTATGTCAAACAAAAGACAACTATTCAAGACATAATGTGACTTTCTGTGTTGTTATGTGCAGCCGTCACTTAAAAGGGGAAAGAACCATTAATCAGGTGCAGTAAAGACGTTAATGTGCTCTCTGTATGCAGGTGTTTTGAAATATTCCCCATCATTGAAAGACAGTCGTTTAGTCGTGTCATAGCTGATCACTTCCTGTCGCACCCTGCTCTTAACGAGCTGTTAGTGTTAGCGACTGACTGCTGATGGACGGTGAAACGTCATCTCAAACTTCAAATCATTATTTTGACCTTTACACCTCTGAATCAGGATCAGCAGGAGCACAGCGGAATTTCAGATCTATCTTAAAACCAATAAAGGCCCAAAACTTTGAAAGGAAGCGTTCGATTTGTTGTTCGCTGTGTGTGCACTTTCACACAGCAGTCTCATTCTTTATAAAAGAAATATGGAGCTGCATCATTTTGTTGTATTATTTACTTTATGGGGTTTGCGGTCAGGACTGCTCGAGGCTCCTGTGCCCTGCAGTCCAGTCTGAATTTTGTCCAGGACTCCAATACCACACAGATGAAAGCTGTGGAGACTTGTTCGCTCTGGAGCTGCTGACAGAAACGCCGACGGTCTTCTGTATGAGATGCTGACCTGTGATGTCATTAATCAGTCTGTTCAGAGTGTTTTTGAAGTATTTTTAGAAGCTCAAAGCTTGTGATGTACTCGCCCTTAACACTTTTAATGCTTGTGTTTAGCGGTTTTCCCCTCAGATGTTGTGCTGCTTTGAAGCTGAACTGTGTGCATCTACAATATTTAACACTGCAGGACGCAGTTCAGCACGTGAACAGAGGGGGCAGTATAACAGGGTGTGACATCAGGTCAGCAGCAAACATAGCTGAAGAAAAACAAAGGGATATGTGGTTGATTTTGACCACTTCAGGTGTCAACATGTTTAATTACGTTGTGCAAAATGAGAAGTTCTCTCTTCGAGACGTAAAGTAAAATCCTGACGTTGTCCTGATCTGCCTCTCGTGGATATAATTTTTAATCGTCCGTGTATGCACGAACAATTAAAGTGAGACTTAAATTTCAGCAGACAGCAACAACACTTCTTACAAGCTCAAACACATTTCACTTCCTCGCTGCAGCTGTGTTAAGGCTGCATGTAGCGTAGAGGACTTTTCACACCACCACCGGCAGCCTTTCATCAGTGCTGGTGTGTGAAACCCAGTCCGCCCATCAAGTTTCTCCATTCATACTGGCAGGCTGCCAAGCTCAGTAAAAACCTGAAAGACTCCAACCCTCCCCTCCACCCACCCACCTCCCCGATAATGTCTTTGAGGAGTGGTGAAGTGCCTCTTCAGCTCAGGAGCCTCTTATTACAGAGCAGCACTCTGCTGCCAAATGCACACACACAGAAAGAGAGAGCATACGAGCATGAATGTGATGATTACTGTAAACACTCGCCTATCTGTCTCTCAGTAAACACACGCAGTCACTAAACAGTGAAGTGTGTTCAGTAACGATGGGGGAACTAAAGGGAGGGCGAAGGAAAATGTCTCCGCAAGCCTCGACAAGCACGGAGACCTCGGAGCACTTGACTCCGAGGTCTCCGGCGCCGTCGCCACAGAGCTGACGTTTGACATTTCCAATCATTTCCAACCTGCGTCTAACTGCGTGGACTCTGGTTCCAGCCGGACGTGATCATATCTGTACATTCACCTTCATCTTCATCAGTGTCTTCACAACACAGCTGGGAGGAAGATGGGAAGATTGTTATTATGAGAGCAAGAGAAGACACTGAGACCTCAAGTCTAAAGGCCCCACAACATGAATAAAACAAAATACTCAGTTCATTTTTTAGCCTTTTTGTGTTTCCATATTTCAAAGTTTTCTCACTGAGTCACTCAAAGAAGGAATGTCAAACTGAAAAGAAGCTGATCTCATGATGTACCAACTGGATCTGACTACATCAGAGCGGCCCAGGCTCACAACAAAGCTTGTAATAGACCCATCCATCCACTGGAGGACCACACACACGACCATCACACATGAGATCAGAGTTCGATTCCTGCGTGAAACCAATGTTGACTGTTTAAGGAAGCAGCTATTTTAAGCCAAACCATGATGTTTCCAACTTCACTGAGTAACTTTGGTGCATAAACCAAACTGTGACCATCACTGAATATTTCTCACCAAGCTTTATTTTAAAAGTGTGACTGGACGTTGCAGATTTATTATTGCAAACTTGACTGTGGAATGAGAAGGAAAACGTGACACAGACATGGTGGAGCGGCGGGTGTATGACACTTTGGTGTTGATCAGGAAGGAAGGCAGCGAACAGGACTGAAAATAACATCAATGCTTTAAGACATCACCTCGTCCATGAACACTGACGGTTGTTTAACAATGAAGACATCATCTCGTTACGGCACGACCTCATCAGACCACATCGTTTGTTGTTGAGAGACCCCTTCTGGTAGGAAATGAGATGCTGTGCGCTTAATGAAACCACACTGGTGTTGTTGAGGATTGTGCAGCGACACACCTGCACTCTGCTGACTGCTGCTGCCTGTCTGATCCTCCTGGAGATTTATGGCTCGTGTTGTCTGCAAGTCAACATTTGTAGGTTAGTAAATCATTCTTTTGGCATCTGCAAAGGGCTTCAGATGACTGCAACCTCACTTCCTGTGTGCTGGTAAGTGGTCTGACTCAGCATAATATTTACATTAGCAACATGACCCTGTGTGGTCAGAAACAAGCCAACTGCTTACTAGTAGTAACAGAAACCGACAGCTGAGATCACAGTTAAGGCTCTGAGGCTCTGCAGCTCGGAGTGGAGAAGCCGTTTCCTCTGTTATGTCTGCACGGCTCCAGATGAGAGTTCAAGGTCGCCTGTTGAAACTGCAGCGCAGCTCAGATGAATCGTCTCCGCCTCGGCTGAGCTTAAAGGGACTGTGACAGACAGAGGTGGAGACGGTGCTCTGGGTTCACGGAAAGGCCACGAGGTTGCTTCATCCCGCTTGTGCTGTTGGACACGCAGTGCAGGAAACTGGAGAGGACCTGCATGTTGCTGCCTGATGCATCCAAAAAAAAAAAAAAGTGCTCAAACTGTAAAACAAAACCTGCTTAAAGAGAATGTGGTTCGTCAAATGTAAAGCTCAGTGAGAAACAAAGGAGGGATACAGTTGCACATGTCACGATGAAGAGGGATCACTGAAAGGTGTCCTGACATGTAGGTGAAGATGGAAGAAACACTGAAGCCGTGAAAGCTCGTACACGTCGACACTGAACCTCTGGGGAATGTTACAGAAATATGATGTGATATAGGAGATTATAATCTACCTAAACATGAAATAAGGTCACTTTAAACTCTACTGGCGACCCCAAAGTTCATGAAGGAACTCTGGAAACTGACGGCATGAAACTAAAAATGAAAACACTAAAAGTCGATAAACTTTGTTTCAACACTCTAACATCTCTGATTTCTGACAAGATCCTGGTTTAACTAGAAAAAGTGAAAAATAAGATGCTTATTTTAGTAAATACATAAGTTTACAATTGTCTCATTTCCTTTTTTGGGTGTGAACAAGAAACAGGAAACTGGCCCTGGGGCCCCAGAACTCCAGGGGACCTAAACGCAGCAGGACTGCTGTGTGCTGACTGGTTTGTGTTAATTTAATTAAAAACGATGGGTTCAACATCCTCATTATTTCAGCTCTGTGCTGCATGTTCCTAAATCACATTAGTGCACATGCAAATTACTGCACAGGCAGTGTGACGGCAAAGAAAAACTGAGAGCGAGATGAATGGGGTCAGCAGGGGCCCAGCACCTCATTTTTTGTCCTCTAGCATGTTAATATGGCCACAGAGACAGCTGCTCTTTAGTTAGTTAAGGCCTCCACACTGCATGAGGCCACGTGGAAGTGTATTAACATGATATCAAAGGAAATATGTGATACAATAAAGTAAAAACATCAAAACTCCAACCAGATTTTCCAAATGCCTGCAAGGAGATGAACATGTCTGCAGAGAGTGAAGGACAAAGCGCCTGTCTCACACCGTCCAGCACAGTCGTCCCTCCTGTCCTGTGTGGCAGCATCTGGCTTTGATTCTTATTCAGGTTTTCCCATTAATCTGTCACCTGCCTGCAGGAGTGAAAGATGTCCACCTTTGTGGACATTAGAGACACACTGCAGGGACTTTTTATCTGATTAAGATTTTACTTTCATCATAAAATCAAAACTGTTGCGAAGCTCTGAACCAGCTTCAGCTCGATCAGTGATTCACACTTCATGTGCAGCCATCCTTCTCCCACCTGAATCCTGAAAGCAAAGCTACCTTTCACGTATCTTTATTTGAACAGAGACAATGCACAAAAAGCACTGACCTTAAAGGTTGACCGTGTTTCACTCAGTGTACAAAACCTGCTGATGATTCTCAGTTTTACGGACTCAAAGCTTGACTTGGATTTGACTGATGTTTCTTTCTCTTTTTCTGTTTCTCGCCACCTTCGTGATTTCTGGAGGAAACGCCGTGTCACCTCTGACTTCACAGGAGCTGCCGGGCTGTGATTGGAGGAGAGAGGCGTGTTCACGCAGGAATGCAGCGCTCAGGTGGAGAGAGAGACACCGACTCACCGACGCAGCGGCACCGCGCTCACAGTGCGCAGCGCGGCGGACTGGAGCTCTGCAGCCGGGGGCTCTTTGTGCTCTTCACCGGGCTGTTCTGCCGCTTTGTGCGCACAGTGGACCTGTTTGGGCTGAAACTTGGTCGAAACTATTAGAGCCAACTGCTGGATCTACCTGCTGATACAGGAGTGTTTTATCCGTGCAGGACTGGGCGCAAGTGAAATCACCTGCCTGGAGGCGATAATTAGACTGTGACACAGTTCAGGGACAGAATTTTCGGCTTTCTCTGGATTATTGTGTGAATCACAGCAAGTGTTTTTAATGTGAAGAAGGATCAGGGAAGCTTGACCTTTTTCTCCAGCAGAGGATGCGTCTTTTCACTCTTTGCGCGTCCCGAAAGACAAAACTGATGTGATGTGTTTTGGGAGCTGAGTAACAAACAGCTGTTTGGATGGACGAGCTCTGCAGCTGAAAGTGGAAAAATAAAGTTCATTTAAAGTTACATAAAAAAAAAAAAAAAAGAAAAGAAAAGAAAAGAAAGAAAGATAGAAAGAAAGAAGAAGAAGAGGAAGGAGAGAGCCGCCGGAGAGAGGAGGACATGGAAGGTGTCGCGTCTGGAGTCCAGCCTGCAGCTGGGACGCACTGTGCATCTGAGCCGCGACGTCTCACACCATGATACGAGCGCAGAGCTGCACCTGACAACGAATGTAACATACCCGAGGTCAAATCCACAAGGATCTACTATGTCCTCCCTACTGACGAGGTAAGACTGGCTGTGAATGAACCTCTGCTGAAGTTTTCTGGCTGCCTGCTGAAGGATCGCATGAGGACTGAATTAAGGTGATTTATAAGAAGCGTTCAGCCTTGACGGGAGGTGATACATTCCAGAGACAGGTAGAGTTTTTCTTCTCCCCAGGTTGACGCTGTTTGTAGTCTGATTGAGTTGCATTTCAGGGGGGATATGTGGCTGCTTTAAATATTTACCTTGAGTCATTTTGCTTGCGAGGAGCTGCAAAGCCTTGAACACTTCTTGCAGCACAGTGAAGGATGGGAGGTGATAAATTCCAGGGACAGTTGAGTTTTTTTTCCCCCCAGTTTCTGTTTGTTTTGTGGTTCACTTCATCACAAGGATTGATGGAAAACGTTTTCTGAGTAGCTTTGGGTGCATATTTGCAACATTTGTGTGTGCCGTGCAGTGTTTGTGTTTGCATGCGAGGAACTTGACTTCAGGTCAGAGAAGCCTGCAGCCTCCTGAGCTCTGTGCGTGTTTGCTCTCCAGCCTGCTTCAGGCTGCTTCTTGCCTGTGACGGAGGTAATCCTCGTGCCACACAGTATCTGTGATATTGCAGCTCCTGGCTCTACATTCCACCCATCCTGCTACACTACCTTTATCTCCTAAATGTCACCGGCTATAAATACCCTGCTCATATTGTATCTAATCCCATCCCTGAAACAGAGAGCACAGGCACGGGGGACTGCAGAGGGTCCGAGGCTTTGCTCAAACTGCACAACTTAAACTTAAATCAACATCAGCTGTGTCTTTTGCTCTGGTCCTCTGGATACTTAGTGGTAACAACACATGCTGGCACTTCTGCGCTTCACACCCACGATGTTAGCGTGTTGTTTTCCCCTTTTTGGGCTGCATTAGATGGAATGTGTCAGGAGAAATGTGCAGGCTGTCTGTCAGGTGGACCACTGTCAGCCTGCTGGTCTGCACAAAGAGAACGACGAGGGAGAAAGATTTCGCTCAGGGCACATTTTCTATGTCTCTGATAACTCTTTGCAGGAATGTTTGTTTGGGAAGGAGCCATCGGCCCCTCGAACAGATTAAATCTATTTACCATGGAACACTGAGCATATAGCTTCAAAACGAGGACACTAATTTGGTTTTACATGCAGTGATGTCACTTTGTTCTGTGGGGAGGCAGTTCAGTCCTCTTCTTCCCGTCTGTGGACTTTGAGCACTGAGCAGTGACTTCGTACATTTCGAACTTAAAGACACGCCGTTTACGAAGACACTTTTTTGAAGGCGGCTCAAGTTGAAAAAACATTTGTTGTTGCATTTGGAAAGAGGAAACTGCTCCACGGGCCCTGAAATCATCCAGAACTGACTCAGGATCTGAAAGTGAACTGATTTCAACTGCAGTTAAATGAGGTTTAAACTAACTGTAAGCTTTAGCTTCTACTTTGATTGTTTTTTCTTGAAATGCATCACAGGAGTCAAAGTTAACGTCCCCTTAAGGAACCACCTTAACGTTCAATGTCCACTGGCTTTTTGGCCTGTTATACAAAACAGATATTTCTAACTGTTGCTCATCTTCTCTTCCGATGGTTCAACTGGGAGAGTTTCATGTCCACTCAAGCCTCGAGGTGCTCCAACTCACCTCCAGTGATTAATCACAGATTTCTGAGTAACAGCACACAGACCTCCACGATACAAAGCCACAGAGGTGCACATGTTAAAGTGAAGGTTGCATCCCGGTGGCTGAATCTGTTCATGTCGGAGAACCCAAAAGACCAGTAATGAGAGGAAACAGCAGCAGGGACTGGAATCGACAGCACACTCGTTTTCTCAATAGGCCGTTTGGGACGTGTCACAAGAGGAAAAGTACAGGATAAATAATTCAGCTGCTTCAGCTTCAGAGTTCTGCTGTTCATGTTGGCTCATTGTCACGCTGTCATAGCACAGAGCCGTACTTACTGTAATTAGTAACACCTGTACTTTTCCTGCTACGACAAATCAAAACTCTGTCGTGAAAAGGCCGACTGGTACTTTGGCTGCATGCTGTAATTGTTCTGTTGAAGGTACAAATGGCAGAGTATACATACAGGAAAAACTGTCTCAACCTTTGCCTGAAAGTCTACATCCTGGAGAGATTCCTGTCAGTAAGTCAAACATTTATTAACAAAACCACATAAACTCTGATGATACGAAGCCTCTCAAACAGGCGGTTCGCACATGTTGCAGGATGAGAACCACAGTTAGATCTGAAGAATCCTCCTCATGTCACGTCCCACTACAACATCCTGCTCATCTAAATACTGTTTCTGATTTACTGTGATCCAGGTCCTGAACTCGATTCGCTTGTGCACGCTGAGCTCTGCTCCCTGTCAGAGGAAACGATGAAGTCTGACGGACAGTTTCAAGGTTCAGTCAGATAAGAGTTTACTGCTCAGTGTTTGTGTCTCCGTATGAACCTGATGAAAAGCTTGGTCTCTACTGTTTGAAAGGTCTGCTTCCAAGCAGGATTAGAGTTGTGGTTTTACACAGTTACTGCGTTTCTGTGTCTGTCAGCAGGACGTTTTAAACCTTGTGAAAGAATTTCCATGAAATTTGATGGATGCGTCAGCTTTGCGCCAAGGAACAATTGATTTGGTTTTGGTGGTGATCCAGATCTGGGATTTCTGCCAGTGGACCATTAGTGTTTTTAAACTGTAATTATGAAACTGATGGAGACAAAAACTTGAGAAACTCCCAATCCTGCGGGTACATCAGTGTGTAAAGCCGGGTGAAGACACTTGAAGAAGTGATCACTCTCTCTGCCTGTCAGTATTTAAAAGTTTATCGGTTTTGCTCGTCGTTCATCACGTTTATTTTTTATTACTTGCGTGCATCTCTGCATGTTTCTCATGCTATTAGACCATGACTGTGATGACCTGAGAGGCTCTGCCTCAGTCAAAGTGGCTGTGAAAAGATAATCTCATAATCCCTGAGGTATGACGGTGTACCAAGTTTGTTCTCCCTGTCGTGGAAGGAGCGAGTTAAGTGCAGCGAAGCGAAGCGAAGGGAACCATAGTTGAGCAAGAGGCTGAGTCTAGACATTTTGGCAACAACAAAACCAACGACGCTTTACCGACGCCTGTCTTTCATTTAGTCATTTACCGCAATCCTCTCTAGATGCTTTGTCCTCACACACAATAGTATTTCATTTCTTTACGCTAAAATGTTTTACTATGTCTTCAAGTGAAGCAGCTGCGGAAGCACAAAGAGCCTCCACTCGTGCTCAAAGAGGCTCGTTTGGTTAATGCGTGCTGACCGAGGCCACTGAGCGCTCGATTGTTGCTGCCTCATTCATAGTCAATACAGATCCAGAGGTCAGCGGTGACCACGGAGCCTTCACACTGAACATCTGTTAAGGGTTGTGTCAATTCATTCAGCAGCGTGCTCCATATAACCAGCAGACCCTCCACCAGGCTCGCCAAACGCTGGGTGGGTCACAGCTAAATCTCTGGGTGGGTCAAAGGTTAAGACCGGCCCCTGGTTGGAGGACGCATTGCTTTTCTAAACTTGGTGGGTGTGCAGACAGTTGTAAAAAGGACGCCTGTAGGTCACCATACAGAAACACTTAGAGCAAGATCCCACACAAGGAAAGTCAAGCAGCAGAGATCTTCAGTCAGGTGTCCGCCGCGTTGACGTGACTCACACCTTCCCGGAGGTCAAAGAACACATTCTCACCTGTGATGAACTCCGACCAGAGCGCAATAATGGCTTCGGTTTAATTGAACGATAACAGCATGGAGGTGTTGTTTATTTGAGCAGGGTGGGAATGTGAGAGCTGCACGTCTGTCAGGGTGTGTTAAAGCAAAGGTTTGCGAGTTCAGAGGAATAATCGGCGAGGGTGGGGACAGTTCAGCCTCTCGTCCCTCCGCCGGCGAGGCTGGATGGACGGTCTGTCGCCGGCCGTGTGGAGACAGAGTCGCTCTTTGTTCAGGCGTCAGTTGATGGGGTTTCGGTGGTGATGTTCATCTGCGATTTTCATCATAAGACGACCAGAGTTTTGCAACCATAATTACAAAGTGTTTATCGCTGTCAAAGCTGCACAGGCCTGTAAATCTCAGTTTGTTTATTCCAGATCTGCAACAAAATACACAGTGATAGAAATTCACTGGATCACATGGGACCAGGGCCAATGTTAAAAAGCTTTAAATGTATCTGGACCTGCACCAGAAACAACCAATTCTTTACTTTATTGATTAATATATTGATTATTTTTCTCTTTAAAACATGTTGCCTTGTCACTGTCAGTGACTGCCAGTTTTGTGCAGTAGTGTTGCTTTGTATGTTGTATGTTTTTATATGGACGGATACATTGGAGGAACAGTCTGAAAATATTAGAATCGTGAAAAATCAGCAGTTGTCAGGTGACATCTGGAGAAATCTTGTTTTTTCAGCCCAAAATCCGAAATTATTAAATGTACTATGACAGACGACTGAGAAAAACAGAAAATCTTTGAAGCTGGAATCAACAAAGAACTCTCAAATGATTAACCAATGATCAAAAATCTAAACATTTCACTGCATTTTTGCCAAAATCTGACCAGCAAGTGTAAAGAAAATCCACTGAATTCAGCTAGTTTTGTGTCTTAAACTCTTAATTTTTATCCTACAAAACTTTATTTAATTAATTAATATAAACAATAATATACAGGTTTGTTTTTCCAGATGTGTATAACCAGGTTCACTGATAGTTTGATGAAATGATTTGATAAAATCTCCTTTTCTTGATGAATTCAGTCTGAATATTATTTGTTTATTATAAGAGCAGTTTGGTGTTGTTTTTTTCGGGTGGGGCCGGCGTTCTTTCTCCGTCATGAGAGCGACTAATGTCAGTCAAAATAAACAACGAGTCTCGTATTGATTAAAGCCATTTCCCTCTCCCTGTCCCGGAGCTATTCACTAATGTGCTGCTATAGTCTTAATGAGAGCAGGAGGAGGCGGACTGACCCCTGCTCACCTCTGTAAGGGCCCCTGTAGGGAGGGGGGCCGAGCAGTCAGTGACCAGAGCTGCCGTCTTTTCATGTTCAAACGCTGACGCCAAACATCCGGTGAAACTGGGAGAAATGGCTTCATCTCTGTGGAATACATTTAAGATCCTGCCCCTTAATGCATTATTAATCATCAAGCTACTTTTTAAGTCTGCTAACTGATAAATTGTAGGAGAAGTATCCTCAGATAGCAATAATGAGAAGTTGATCTGCAGCTGAGGTCAAACACAATGGCCCTTCAGTCACGCAGCTCCGATTCTGGAAGTAAAATAAAGTCTGTGTGGAAATGAGACGACCTCTCGCATCAGTCATGATTTACGAGCCCATTGCCTCTTTGGGTCACTGCGACCTTCCTCGCTCCTCTGATATGAATTCCCCCATGTAAGGCCAGGACGGGAGCTGAAGGGAAGGGCTGCTCAGCCGAGTGTGAGGGAGATGTGTATCGTTTAATTGGACAGGGCAACTACTGACCTGGGACCGAGCCAGAAGCCAACTCCAAAAGCTTTGGACCTGCTCTGTGTTTATTGCCCAGGGAGAGATAAAAGAGGCAAAACAGACTGAGAGAGATAAATGTCAGACAGACTGGAAGCTGGCGGAGGACAGAGTGAGGAGAGAGGGCCAGGGCAGAGGAAACAGAGAAGATTGAGCTGTTGTATTTTTCCAGAATGATGCCTCCTCAATGTGTGTTAATGAAAATGACGCCCCATCACAAAACAGACCGGCAGAGGTATGACACACTGCGGCCGTCAGCAAGGCAATGCCAGGAAGTGATCAAAGAGAGGGGCTTTCCACGAATCAACGGCACTTCTCAGAAAAGAGCACTTGTCCTTTGATGAGTCAGAAGGAGGAAGAGATGGAGAATCCATAGCTCACACTCGCCCCGAGGTGAAGGAGGAGACGAGGCAGCTGGTAAACACAACAGACAGTCAGCACGAGGCTCAGTGGAGGTCTAACCCGGTGCGACCCCTGAGGTGGCTCACTATGCAAAAATACGCTGCTTTTGGTCTGAAAATGAAGCCGGTGTTGTCAGCTGAGGTTCACATGAGCTTTATTCTGCTGTCAGTCTGGGTTTGTTCGTTTGTTGAGTGTCCCAAACTGATCAAGAAGGTCTACGTGGAGGCCGATCAGGTCTTTGTTTGCCGCATGCATCAGCTTCCATCACGGTGCGTAAACAGGCAAACAGAATGTGATGATAAACATCCACAGGGAGAAATAAAACGGTCTGAAATGAAAATGATCAGATGTGGTGTCCTGTTGACATGTGAAGAGTCTGAAACACTTGGTCCAGTTTTCCACCATGAGGGGACTTTAGAGACAGAAGGACCCACAAGAAGCTAATCAGAGAGTGTACGATACGAGACAAACTGTCATCACATGAACAGATTATGAAGAGTTTGCTAAATCGAATTGCAGCATTAGAACTAAGCTTGTCAGGACTTTTGTAGTTTGTAAAGAGGTTGTTTGGAAACATGTAGTTTGTTTATCAATGCTAAAGCGATCAACAGGAAGTCAGTGCAGCTTCACGAGCTGTAGCTCAGTTTTAGGGGGCAAAACGATCTTTTGCTTTTTTATTTGCAAATCTAGCTACAAGTGTATTTGTATACGCATATATGGAGGAATATGTGTGTTTTGTTGTTATCCAATCATGCTAACCCAGCTGCTGTTATTAGGTTAGCCTATATAGCTGATAGCATGTTTTGTTCTTTGAGGCATGTTGTGTTATTTTTGTGAAATGAAACATCATTGATAAACAACGCGTTAGCTCAGACGTGCCGAGCATATTTCATATCTCTTCACTCTTAACGCGTCTCATATTAGCAAGCTAACATTAGCTTTGTCAGTTAGCTAAGTAACAGTTACACCTGCCCGTGTGTAAACTAGCTTGTGTGGTGCAGCCTGTTATGTTTTTTCTTCTTCATGAGTTTGAACTCCTGACGAGCTGGTGCAGCCGGATATTTATTCTAACTGAGCTCCTCTTCGGATTATTAGTGAAGTGAAAAGGCTTCATGTAAACACAGCGGGGGATCCTGGTTTGTTAGCATGTTTTTATGTAACGGAGGTCAACAGTTGGAGTTGGGGTTCGGACAGGCAGGCGGTCTCTGCCTCTCGGGCTGTGTGGGAGTTAATAAGACCCTGTTGGGGTGGGGTAGGGGAAATTAATGATACTCGCTGGATGGGGGGGCATTCCTGACCTTGGCTCCTGCCTGCAGGGGATCACAGTAGTGTGGCAGCTTATTTGTGGATATTATCAATGACCTAAAGACCTCTGCTGTTTGAAGTGTCAGTCGCGTCTTTCCTTTCTGTTTCCTCTCTTGTGCTTTCTGTCTCCTTCTCAAACACCTCTGCTGTAAAAGCTTCCACATCCCCTCTTTCGTGTTTGTGCACCTCATTTCATATGTAATACAGTGAAGGTGATGTTTCTAGCTGACTGAGGTACTCGTTTCTCTCCCCGTCTCCAGGAAGCTGACTCTGTGCCAGGCCCTGACCTTTGTCCTGCTGCTGGTCGCTCCCGTCTGCCTGTCGTCCCCACAGAGCGTAAGTCCGACCGGCTCACATCAGCACAAATCGCTGCGTGGCCTCGACGGAAACGCCTCTGCTCGGCGTCAACACCTCTTACTACACTGACCCTGGATCGATGGTCAAGCACAGCTCGTTCAGATGACGCAACCCTACACAGTGAACGCCTTCTAATCAGCCAACAAGCACAGCTGTGATGAGGCTCCATGAGAGCGTCCAAAAGTGCTCGTCCAAAACTGAACCCAACAGCTGAAGCTAATCATTATGTTTATATTGATTAACCCGCTGAGTTTTTTGATGAATTAATTAATTGTCTGACATATGAGATATCAGAAAGATGCAAAGGTGTCTAAGGTGAGTCCAAAACCCAAAGGTGTTCACTTTATTATCACACAGAGCAAAGAGAAGCAGCATCAGTGAACCATACAACCAAAACAATTAGCTAAAAGAGGCTAAAGCTCCATGAAGCTGCAAAATTGGATGGAATTTTTTATGGATTCGTCACTAAGAATAGTCTCTTTCACATTCTGCAGCATCATTTATATTTACTGAAAAAAACTGAATTAGTTAATGGAGCCTTAAAGGAGATCTTCGTTAAATGTATCTGAATTCGTATAACAGAACTGTGTTAAGTGTACTTACGTGGACTTTAAAGGAGTTCAGCTGTACACAGTATGTCAGTCGGTAGCCATGATGTCAACCTTTGTGTTGTGTTGTGCAAATATACAAAGCTATTAGCTGGATGACAGCGTTTCAACAAGTGCACCGTGCTGAATTTACACACAGGCCCCGTAGACCTGATCCGGCAGGGCCCGAGGCCATTTCCCACAACGTTTTCCTGCCTTCTTTTCCTTACGTTTGACAGAGTTAAATACTGTGATTAAGCTAGTTCGCGCAGAGAAAACCCTGCTCTCAGGTTCCAAAGAGGAAAATCCAGCTCATTTAGATAATAAACCAATCACAGCCCTTTGACCAGCATCAGATGTGAGCAGGTCTGCTGGTCGCTGAGGTCAGGGAGCGTGCTGATTGGATTGTTTTTGCAGCATGTTTGCCTCTTCATGGTATTTCATCTTGGAAATGCTAATGCTCCGATAGGCTTTTATGGGCTCTTTCCATGCTCTGATTGCTGCTGCACCACCTTTTCTGCTGCAGCGTCCATCTTTCATCACTGTTTGTCTTGTTGTCAGGCAGACGTCCCCCAACCTTCCCCCAGGCCCGTCTGGAATAACCAGACGAGGACAGAGATTGGCTGCCCATCGCCCGCTCTGTCACATCACATCAAACACAGGAATGTAGTGCAGTCCACGCACTTGAGATCGGCTTTATGTTTTCAGTCAGTTAAACAGAAGTACTGACACTATGAGGAAAACCAAACTGTGCCACTTTTAAAAAGTTAGATGTTTTAGATGGCTGAAACATTTTCTGCATTGAGTCATCATCACAGCTGCACTGACAGCGTCGTGTTGTCGACATTTGGCCAGTTAATGATGAAAACAAGACAAATAGACCAAATGGATCAAGGAATGCCAAAAACAGGACGAAGAGCTGATCGTAACCATGTGGAGCTGTGGGTGGATTTCCTCAGTAAAGTGAATACGCTTGGTTTTATCTAGTTATACCTTTTCTTTGTTCTCATTGGGTCATTTGGCTCAAGCCATAGTCTGTATGATTAATAGCGGACGGAGCCACCCATTGGTTGGTGGACTCTTGGTTTTTCTGGAGCCAGAAGTGACCGTACTTGGACAAGAGGGTGGAGCTGGGACCTTAATGTACAAAATGAACTTCATGCTGTGTTGAAGAAGACTTGAAACTAATGATTGAGACCATAAACTCATCAGGAAACTGTTTATTGAAGTAATAAGTGAAGTGAAAAGTCTCATATTTTCTCATAAGCTTACGAATAATCAGATTTTTTTTTGCAACCAGTGGAGTCGCCCCCTGCTGGCCAAAGCAGATACCTCTGAAGCTGAAGCTTCATCCTGTTTCATCAGTCTGTGGTCTAATCCATCGCTGGAGAAGCTTTTGCACGTGTGGCTGAAGCTGTGGTCTTCAGGATCCTGTGATATTAAACTGAACTTCACTGCAGAACAGACACCATATTGTCTGCATCCTCCAGACATCTGCGCCACCGTAGTTTTCTTTTTTTCTTCTTGCTTTCCGTTTGTAGATGAGTTACACAAAGTGAAGTTGTCTTCCTCCCTGTTTTACAGCCTTGTTGACCTTGTTGCAGCCAACTTCTTTGAATATTATTGGATTTGTCGCTGCACAAACATGACCAGGCCTTTTCCATGCGTACGTTCAGTGTCAGCTGGTCCATTACTGCTTGTTCATTGGCCCATATCCAGACTTTTATTTAACATTATTTCATTAAGTTCACAGTTTTCAGATGTCCTGCTAACGGACAGGCAGACGAGAAAACGCATGAACAAACAGGACGTCTTATCAAAGGCAGCTGATGTGTATGTAGTTTGCACAGACTCCGATTACTTGGATTGGGGATCTAAACATGATCCCTGTCTTCACCTGCTGTCCTCTTGTTGCCTTCAAGGTGGACAGATTTTCCAGTTTGTCTGTCAGCTCCAGACTGTCTCTGCAGACTGGGAGAACTGGTCTGCTGACAGACGAGAGGACTGATGGAGGCGTGGGACTCTCCGACCTGCACGTTGGATTGTAGAGTCTGAGGACGCTTGACCTTCACGTCCTTCTGTTTCTGTCTGCGTCTGTTACTGTCTGCACTTTGCTTTTCAAACGGAGAGCAGATTTTTTTCTACTCATCCGAAGGAGGGCGGAGGGGTGCAGTGTAAAGGTCAAAGGTCACTTTCATTAATCTAGAATGCCGGCCGACCCCATCTCCAACTGTTATCAACGCTAATTTGGCCGGCGGTAACACTAATGAGGGCAACCTCAGGTGACCCTGCCATGGAAAATGATGGAGAGTCACAGCACAGGTCGCTCTCAGCTGACTGTGTGTGTGTGTGTGTGTGTGTGTGTGTGTGTGTGCGTGTGTGTGCATGTATGTTTGTGTGTACACGTCTGACCAATTCTTTGATACGAGTCACAAAGTCAAAGAGCTTCAGTCTGACTGCTGTAAGTACAGAAACGCCACGTAAATGTCAGTTAGCTGCAGACAAACAGTCAGACGTGCAGTTCATTTGTTCTGAGGTCTGAAGAGGTCTGTCAGTCATGTAACACTGTTGTTCTCTGTGACTCAGTCTTTTATTCGTTTCCTTTATTCATGATTTTGATTTTATTTTTTATAACCTTTACAGTGAACTGTGATTTTTCACCAGGTTGAAACATTCAGCAGTAGAGTTGACTGAGGTTGCAGATTCACGCTACGATTTCACGTCATGTAAATGAGCAGGGGCGGTACAGGCGTCACATGAGTGGAAATCCCTTTTCTTCCCTTTCCCTTTCTGTGTCCGCCTTCATTATGGCGGCGTTCATTGAGGAGGGCGATGGTGAGATCAGAACCAGGACGGTTGAACGAAACCACCTGCTGGAAACCAAAACAGCTAAAACACACTCCTTATATACACACATACACGTATGTTTTTATGTTTATATGCAGAATTATATCGTGTTGAGTTAAAAAAATTCCCCATAAACTTCATTTTCAGGATCAAAAGAGATCAAAAACTCAGAATCAGATGTTTTAGCTCCTGATGTGTAGATGTTTTTTTCGTGGTAGTTATGTGACTTTTGTCTCGTCCTTCTCTCATAGTGCCAAAACAATGAGTCAGTTAATTATTTAGTGGATTGACAGAACATTTGGATGGTTTATCAGTTGTTTAAATCATTTATCAAGACGTGAGGATGTGCTGCTTTTCTCTGCTTCATTGTAAATTTGGACAGAATCTCTATTGATATAACAGACTGAAGAAATTAGTAGAGGATTGGAAAAATAATTGAGAGAATAGTGGAAACTTTTGTTTGACTCTTATATTGTCAGCACAATAAATCAAGTGCATAACATGACAGAAACATCGTGCCGTCACCACATTCCTCCTGCTTTACAGCAGAAGATCTGGTTACACAGCGGAGGATCCTGCTGCATGCATTTACATTTTAATGAGGAAAAGTGTCAGGAAACAAGCTTTAAGTTATGTTTCCTACCTGTTAATTCTCATTTTGCACAGCAGGTGCTCCAGATTAGGGAAGCAAAATTCCAGGAATTTTCAAGGTGGAAATTTTTGCACGTAAATTAACAGGAATTTATGAGAAATAACAGGAATAAAATAGAAGTATAGGGGTTATTTGCTCATCCCATAAAGTTCAGATAGAAATAAACATTTCACCATATCATAAGCAGAGATGCATTAATCGAAAACCCTGCTAGTTACCGTTCTCAATCAAGCTACATCCCACATGCTAACAGCGAGCTAGCAACATTAGCAGAGGGTGTACTTTGCTTTGGGTTGCTGTCTGCAGGTCCAGTGAAATATGATAGAAATATGACATTTTCAGTCTGGTAGTATAATCAGGTTTTGATTGAAAGCCTGGCTCTGGCAGTGCAGTGGTGTTGGCTGCACATGTGATGGGAGAATGCACCGTGCATGCAGGGAGTTGTAGTTTTATGATGCTGGATGCAGTTCACGGTTATGACGCAGTTAAACAGACATACTTTTCACATGACAGTTTTATATTGAAACTGAGCTTGACTTCCATTGGCCCTTTGCATCCGTACTTTACTTTGACTCCAGCCCTTCCTGACAGACGTGCAGCTGCAGTGTGTGTGCAAAGAGTTAAGTGTGTGTGAGCCAGCTCCTGTATGAGAAACCGGTGGGAACGCTGCCAGTTTCAGTCCTCCTCCAGGCAAAAACTCTGGAATGTGTTTGAGGAGCGCCATTGAGATTTTTCTAATCACTTTTATTGTTTGGCTCTGACGATCCTGATCCACCAGGCTCACAAGGTGTTTTTGTACCATCCACTCTTTGAATAGATCGATCTGCCTGTTGCTTTCTGACCTAAATATAACGGAGGTTTTGTCAGGCGTCACACATAACTACCCCCAACACACTTTTTCCCTTTCACAAACGACGTCCCATCATTCTGTCAACACTGTGGTTTGTCTGTTGTCACACACACATGCGTGCATACAGGGATTGTGAGCTGCTGACAGTCGCCACCTGACAGCTTTGAACATGCAGAGTGATGCCGCAGAGTGATTAGAGAGCAGAGTCGTGTTGTCCTGCACACTCACTGTTATACTGTGTCCAAGAAACACAACAGAAACAGAACAAAGCCGAGCAGAACGGGACAGAAACTGATCAAATATTGACAAGTGTTAACATTCTGATCATTGTACGGAGATGCTGGTACAAATGAGATTTTACATTTATCAGTTATTGTGTTCAGAGTTATCAACATGTTGTTATTTACTTAAAAAGTCAATTAGTTTTATATACATTGAAGAGTCAGTAGAAACTGAAACAAGGTGGTTAAATGAAGATGAACAATGTTATAATGAAAACTACATGTTGAGGCAGGATTAGCACGAGAAAGCAGTTGAAATGCTCTGTAGATGAAAAAGCTCATATATAGCAGCACAGGTTTGTTGATTGACAGGCCTCCTTTCCTCTCTCCGTTGTTTGTGCCTCAGTCCTGGATTTCTGCGTGGGGTCCTTCCGGTGAGTCCTCATCTGGGCGTCCGGCGCGCGCCCGGCGGCAGCTGCACTTCAGGAACGAGTGGGCGACGTGGAGCGGCTGGTCTGTCTGCTCGCGAAGCTGCGGGGCCGGAGCCTCAGTGAGGACGCGCACCTGCATCACCAGGTGAGTACCAGCCGTGAAACTACATTTACATGTTTTACATTTTTGTCTGTAGCGACATAGAAAGGAGTGGCTACGCTGCAAACGATAATTTCAAACTTAAATTTTTAATAATCTAAACAAATGAGATGTGAATAAACTGTATTTTTTTGTTCAACCAGACTTTACAGCAGCCTGAAGTCTCATGCACACATTTCCAGTTGATGATGAGACCTCCTTCCTGCTGTCTTTACCGTGCTTAGTCTTATAAATGTCTTTCCTCTGTGTCCCAGGAACCCAGTGGGTGGACCGTGTGCAGGTGATCCCAGACAATACAAGATCTGCAACACCAAGGTGATTTCAGCTCGGAGGTTTTCAGACTGCAAAAAAAAAAAAAAAACAACCTTCCATGCAAACGTTTTAGAACAATGCATGAGGTTTGCTCTAGAGGTTGCTCAGATAGGTGTGTTGAGGGCAGGTGCAGCAGGCGAAGACTTTCAGGGTGTGATCTGGAATTTCACTGACATATTAACCCGCGTCTTCACCACACGGCTTCACACTGAACTCAGGTTTAATGTCGCAGTCCGGCATCAGAGCTGCTATTGTGTTTGAAACATGCAGGGCTGTGTGTGTGTGTGTGTGTGTGTGTGTGTGTGTGTGTGTGCGTGTGTGTGTGTGTGTGTGTGTGTGTGTGTGTGTGTGTGCGTGTGTGTGTGTGTGCGCGTGCGTGTGTGTGTTTGGACAGCCAAGTCACTGTGGCCTGTATTGATTAAAGGAGAGACACACAGTTGGCGTGCAGCATGTTTAAGTGTGCTTGGATGTATGTGCATGTGGCTGTTTGTGTGGAGTGATTCGAACGAACGGACACAAAAATCAATGTCCTCACTGTGTGTGTGTGTGTGTGTGCATGTGTGTGTGTGTGTGTGTGTGTGTGCAGGAGTGCCCCCCCAACTCGGAGGACTTCAGAGAGATGCAGTGTGCTGCATTCAATGACAGGCCGTTGGTGGGGGGAAACTCCTTCAGATGGACCACCTTTCATGGAGGTGAGTGAGACGATTCACTGTTCAGCTGGAGATACGAGGTTTTCACAACAGACTGACACACATACGATTTTTCTGCAGACGTGTTTACATTACAAAGTTAATTCCTCCCATTCTACTGGAAGCACAAATATAGTTCAGTCAGACAGCTCATGTTTGAAGAGGTTTATCTCAGCAGCACAACGTAGAGTTTGGCGTCTAGACTCAGACCTCATGAGCAAATATCTTAAACCCCCCCGCCTGCAGCCTGCAGGTGGATGCTCGGGTGGTGCTGCGACTGAAAGAACAAGCAGCAGTGGCACCGACAGAGCAGAGGCACAGATGAAATTTTGCGGCGTAAATAGACTCAGGAAGGCGTGTTTGTTCGATGATGTGTTGAGTGAGGCAGGGCACATGTGAATCTGCAGAGCAGCTCCAGCTGACTGCCTGAATTAGCTCGCAGGCGTCGCTCCGTTTGTGAGAAAGCCGTCAGAGCTGCTGTGTCACCAGAAGAAGAACTAAGTCGAGTGTGGTCGCATCTCCTGTGACTAAAATCTTAAGACTTAAATGAAGAGCAACCAGAACAAGTCACGAGTCTAATACGAAACGTAATGTTGTTGGTTCGATTGATGTCAGATTCAGATTCAGAAAAAGTTCATTGATCCCTGCAGAGAAATTACACAAAGTTAGAAAGAAGGATGAAATACTTAAAAAGGTACAAAAACAGGTAAAAACTACAAAGTTACATACTACTATAAAGACTATATAACTGTCAAACTGTCAAATAAAAGGTGATAAAAGGCATATGTGTGTAATTTTATATTACATTACATATTTAGTACCACTAACAGATAATGTGTCCAGATGAGCTGTTTTTGGTGAATCCGGTGAATTAAATGCCTGAAATTTCCGATAAATGTGTCCTGTCCTTCAGCCTCATACGCACAGAGTGTAAGAGTGTTTCTGTGTAGTTAGAAGAAGCACAAAGTGTCTCGTCTATGATTCATCTATCCTGATGAACGTTTGGACTCAGAGCCACATCAGAGATATTCAAAGGACGTGTGCCTCAGCAGAAATGCTGACTATTCATTTTATCACATCATCCAGCCCTAAAATTAAGTCTGAACGTACTTTGCTTACAAAGCTAAGATTCATTGCACCCTGAAGTCACTAATATGCTCCACACCAGCCGCTGGCCATCACAGAGGTTGTTTCCACGCTGCTCTGGGTTTCATGTGTGCGAGCATGTTGCACACGTGTGTCCAGCCTGTGTTCGTGTAGGTGTGTGGAGTTTGTGTGGAAGCTGACGTCACTCACACTCTTGTGGCTTTGCAGATGGGAGTGAAGTATAATTTGAGTTTCTTTCTGCTTGTCCGCCCTTCAGTTGTTGGCAGTCATGTTGTAAACTTTCCATGCTGCCATGGCTCTCCTGACCACTGTGAGGCCTGCTGGGTGTTTAATCCACACGGCTTCATGAGTTTTCTCCTCGACATCTGCTGCTTTTTTGCCTCCTCTTCCTCTCTGTCCTTCGTCCTATTTTCCCATAATAAACTAATGAGCCACTGACTGGAGATCTTCCCTGCCAGGCTCTAACCCCTGTGAACTGAGCTGCCTGGCCCTGGGTCACAACTTCTACTACAACTTTGGCCGCGTGCTCGATGGCACAGCCTGCGACAAGGAGGCCGGAGTGGTGTGTGTCAACGGACGCTGCCTGGTGAGTGCCAGCAAAGCTGTGTGTGTCGCTGTTTTCTCTACAGACTTCATGCATTTTGTGTTCAGTGATGCTTATTTTATTGATTTTTAATTGAATTTCAGCCACAAAAGCACTCCACAACACGCGGTCCTGATGTATTATTGCATACTATTCCTGAAAGCTGTAATGGCTAACCTGTTAGCAACAATTTGCCTATTTGCAAATCCACCGTGTTTTCATCAAATTTATGAATGTAAGTCC